>NC_056743.1:1889877787-1889915287 GCF_019279795.1 Protopterus annectens | reverse complement strand
AAATCAACTAGGTTTAAGAGGCAAGATCTGCCCTTAACAAAGCCGAATTGGGTGGGGTCCAGTGTCTGGAGGCTCCCAATGTCTTTGTTTATGAGTTCCATGATAATACGCTCCATAGCTTTACAGAACAGACTAGTCAGGCTTATGCGGTGAGAGTTCCTGGGGTCCGTTGTCACGCCACCTTTGTGGAGTGGGACCACTGTAGCTGTACGTCATTCTTTGGGTACATATCCTGTAGTAAGGCTAAGCTTGAACAGTAACTTAATGTGAGGGTTCAGTTTTTCTTGGAGCTCATGTAAGACACAGCCCGGGACACTGTCTGGTCTCATAGATGCTGTGTTTTTTGCTTTGGAGAGGGCAGCTTTCATCTGTGCATCTGTGATGTCAGGGAGGTTACATTCAGGTGGGATAGGAATTTGCTCCTTTGAGGTGGAAGGGGGGGAGAAGTTAGCGCTGAATCTGTCTGCCAGGATGTTGGCTATGTCTGTAGGTTCAGTATATTTTGTACCATTATGCAACAATTCAGAGCATATCAGGGAGTTTCCACCCATATTCCTGACATAACTAAAGAAGGCCTTGTGATTATCTTTAGTGTCTAGGGCAAGTTTTCTTTTGAAACTGGCCTTTGATGATTTTATGAGGGATCGTAGTTTCTTGCTAATACTGATCAGAAATGCCTTCCCTTTTTGGGATTTTGCTCTGTCATGTAGTAGCTTCCTCCTTCTGTTGTATAGCTTATTTATGGCCGGGGTCCACCAGACAAGTCTCCTGTTTTTGGAGGAGTGAGTCTTGGTTTTATTTGGGATAGCACAATCCATGCATTCCTGCAGGTACTCATAGAATGCAATTGTAAAGGATTCTGCGGATTGGACTGTATTATCCTCTGGCCCGGGGGCTTTGAAGGATTCCACCTCAGTCTTGAGAAGTGTGAAATTAACTTTTGAGAAATTCTTTACAGTGATTTCCTTGGCTGGGGGTGGGGACAGGATATGGATGTCCAGGGAAATTAGTTTATGGTCTGATCATACCAATGAGGGGTTTACCTCTGGTGTGGAACATAGAGTCCCCATGCTGGTGATGACCAGATCCAATATGTTGTTCCCTCTTGTGGGAGTGGTGACCAGTTTTTCCATCGCGTTAGAGTTTATAAATTCAAGGAACCATTGGGCGAGTGTGTTTTGGCTTGAATAGTTTTCCCAGTCAATGTTTGGGTAGTTGAAGTCACCCAATAACATAGTGTTTGGAGAGACCTTCATATTCTCCAGTGTTCTTAGGAATGCCAAGTGGGGTTCCTGTGAAAGGGAGGGTGATCTGTAGCAGGCTATAAACTGAAAGGCAGTTTTGCCCATTGTTAGTTGCACATGGATGGTTTCCGATGCTTCGTGCAATGCCACTAACCTGGAGGTGTAGGTATCTTTGATGAATATAGATACTCCCCCTCCTTTTGTGCTTCAGTCTGAGTTTTGGGCCGAAAAGCATGGTATGAGTTATAACCTGGTATTGCTGGGGTGCTCTCAGGAGCCTTGAACCAGGTTTCTGTTACTGCACAGACATCGATTTTCTCCATACTGAGGAGAGCCTCGAGTGCGTGCATTTTGAGGTTTAGACTTCTGGCATTGAGTAGCATTACCTTTAGTTTTTTTATCCTTGGGTTGTCTATGGAGGTGGGTTTGTCCTTTGAGCCTTGCCTAAAAAAGGCACTATGGAGGTGGCAAGAGCCTTGGCCAGTATACAAAAGCCTAAGGGTGACAGGTGCAAGCCATCCCTAGCAAAGCAACGTGGCTTGTCAAGCATGTCATCCCAGGCTGACAGACACTTGATCCCCTTTGAATGACACCAGTACTTTAGCCAATTGTTAAAACTGATCATTTTGTCTTTATACTATGGTATCATTCTTGGTGAGGGCAAGATGCTACTCAAAGTCAGGGTCATACCAGCCTGGGCTACATGATCAGAAAGCTCCTCTATGTCTCTTTTCATGTAGTCCAGGGAGGTACATCTCAGGTCATTCACACCAGCATGGACAATAATGGAGTCATATTTGTACTTGCTTTGGAGTGACTTGAGTGCTTGCGTTATGTGGCGGATCCTGGCACCCGTCAGCAGTGACCATCATCTAGAGCCAAAGTTTACAATACCAGGTGACTAAATCTGCCGTGGTAGCTCATCTACACCACACACTCATGCCTATGGTCAGTTTAGAGTGTCCAAGCTACCTACTGCATGACTTTGGAATGTGGGAGGAAACCCACACAAACACAGGGAGGGCATGCAGTCCCCACACAGAAGGCACCCCAGCTGAGAACTGAACCAGGGAACCACTTGCTGTGAGATAACAATGCTATCCGCTGTGCCACGTTGACTCTCATTGCCTATTTTCCACATAATTCATCGAGTGTTAAGCCACCTGTTTAATAGCCAGCGGAACCCAAAGCTGGTTGTTGATACTACTCCTATAGGTCAGCATTTCTATTGCAAGCATTATGTTTGCCTCCAGTACTATTACTGACATACAGATGGAGCTGGTTGCTGTTCTCAGAGAAAGCTAATATCATAGCATAGGTTCATAGGTACATAGCTGTATACTAGGCTAATGACCACTGGGACCTTTAAAACCTAGTAGTGAAACTGAAATGTGTCCCACAAGTTACATGTTTTAGATGTTCACATAGGCATGATTGGACACAGTAAATTATGTTGTAACAAAAAGAAATGTGGGCCCAAGACCAGAGGGTGAATTTTCAATTTCCCATCCAATGGTCTAAATTACACTGAAATAGAGTTGGAGGCGGACTTTGTTTAACAAGGATGGCAGCTTCCAGAGAAAGGGAATTCTCTGACATTCATCTGTCACTCAAACAGATCTTATTTACATTACAAGCAAAACATAGGTCTTTAGATCCAGTAGTTATGATGTTTGCTTTGCGGATGTGCAAAAAGTTCAGAGATGGCTTTAGAGGTGCCTTGTATACTAGGCATACATCACCTCTCTATAGTCTGTAGGTAACATTATAGTGAGATAGGGCTTTGAGGCAATCTGCATAGGACATTATTTATGCCCTGTATTATTTTTGTAAGCACCCTTTTCAGACATCCCAGCTCCTACATGTGTCTGATCAAGTACATACCGAAAGGGGTATTATACCCAATGATGGGTCTGATGAGTGTCAAGTATAGTGGTTCAATTAGCCCCCCCCCCCCCCCCCGGACCTAGATGCCATGCACTTACTCATAATTTCAACAACAGAGAAGATTTCCTTACTATATTAGATACATATTGGCAGAAGTTCAGGTTACTGTCTACGTGTTCCCTAATCCCTCACTAATAGGTCAACTCTCAGGGGTTTTACTGACAACAGTTTTCTGGGATGGTTAAATACCCTAAAGATACTAGAATACATTTCTCAGCACTGGCTTTTAAACTGTGACATCAGCACAAGTGATTTGTCCACATTAGACCCTCTTGTAAAATGTTACTGTCATGGGGAATTGTTGGCTCACAGTTTGCAATCATCTGCAAACCTGGTCTGCCAGAGACCTTTGGCATTAGCCCCTTTGCTTCTCAGAAGCAGATGACAAGCCTTATCTGCAAGGCCATGGAGTGTATTATCATGGAACTGATTAACAAAGACATTGGCAACCTTCAAACACTGGACCCCACCCAGTTTGGGTTTGTGAAGGGCCGATCTTGTCTCCTGAACCTGATTGACGTCTTCGAATCAGTCTCCAGAGCCATGGACAAAGGTAAGGTGGTCCACACAGCCTATCTAGACCTTGGCAAGGCCTTTGACACCATCCCCCACTCTGGAATCATAGATAAACTTACTAAGCTGGGCATTAATCCCTATGTCACCCAATGGGTTGCTAACTGGCTTACTGATAGAATCCACACTGTAAAAGTAGCCAACTCCAAATCCAGCTCCAGACAAGTGACAAGTGGAGTACCTCAGTGTTCAGTCCTGGGACTACTCTTGTTTGGCATCTACTTCTCTGAAGTACAGGCCAACACTAAGGGACTCTGGATAACAAAGTTTGCAGATGACTGCAAACTGGGAGCCATTATTGAATCCCCAAATTATGTGGATACTCTACAAAAAGTCCTTACAGAAACAGATGCTTGGTGCCAAAGCCATAGGCTCAAGCTCAATGCCACGAAATGTAGTTATCCCCTTTGGGAAAAAACATGTATCCATAAATTACCATATAGGTGGCAGTACACTAAACACCGAAAGTGTGATAAGAGACTTAGGGACACAGGTGGACAGTGGTCTCACCTTCGATAACCACATCGCCACAACAGTCAGGAAATCCTTCTATGTGGCACACCTCATCACTAAGGGCTTTTCATCCAGAAAAAAGGAGGTCATTGTCCCACTGTACTCATCCCTTATTAGACCCATTATAGAATACAATGCCCTGTTTGGTATGTACCTCTCAAGACATCTGCAACAACTGGAAAGGCCGCAGAAATACCTCACTAAAAGAATCACAGGCCTAAAGCAGATGCCCTACGCTGACCGCCTTAAAAAACTCCAGCTATACTCTGTCACATTTCGTCTACTCAGAGGCAATCTTTGCTTAACATACAAGGCCATGTCAAACCCAGTGCTGTTGGACATGCTGCACTTAAAGAAATCCCAATCCCTCAGAGCCACACGCTCTGGGGATCTAAACCTTGTCATCACAATAAACAAAACATGCTGGAGGGATAGGTTCCTGACCCAGAGACTCCCCAGACTCTGGAATAGATTGCCCATACATGTCAAGCAGAGTGCCTCTTTGGTCCTCTTCAAAAGGAACCTTGACGATTGGATGGGAGAAAGGAAATTCACCCAGGGGATCACATCAGTCGCCCTTCTAGACAGGGGTCCAGGGAAGTAAATAGTGGGGGAAGAAATTACCAGGGAATTGTTATGGCTAGGCTTGTATAGGCCCTAGGGCTGATAGCCTAGTAACAACCTATGAACCTATGAACCTAGAGGAGTGAGCCCAGCACAGAGCTTTGAGGGACTGCACTGCTGACAGACTTTTGAGTAGGTGGTCTCACCAATCCTAACTTTATGGATTCTGCAAGCCAGCTATCTATCCAGCATGTTATACTAGTGTTTATGCCTAATTCCCCAAGAGTGGGATATGATATCAAATGCTTTACCAAACTCAAGGTAGGCAGTATGCATTGTTTTACCCTTATTCATTGCCTGGTGACATTTTCAAAGTTGTCCACAATGTTCAGTAGGCCTGATCTTCCTTGAGCGAAAATGGGATGGATCCAGTGTCTGAAGGTGTTTGCACTGCTATGTATGGCAGTGAGGAATGGACTTCTATCAATCTGAACAGATATCCATGTTACTGCATCTGTTACTTCACTCAGCACATTAAACAGAATAATCTCATGATGGGCACTCTTTAGTTTTACTAAAATCCATTGGACTAGAATCCATTGGAAACAAAAGATGACACAGTGACTGTGCTTCTGCAGACGGTTTTCTATTCACATTCACCATACAAAGACAATGCAATATCGTTAAAATAAAAGCAAAATGCTGAAAAACGCTCTGCTTATCCAAAGTCAGGAAAAATACCAAATCCAGTATTACAAGCAAAGCTAAAACATGCAGCTGATAAACTACACCACCTTTAAAGAAACAGTGCGTCTACCTCTCAACTGTATACATTTTTGCCTCATAATTATGGTCCATTTTTCATAAATTGTGGTTTTCTGGCAAATTAGTGGCAAATCATTAAAGACTGAAGTTAGAAAAATAATGACAGCCATTTGAGTTTCAGACTTCATATCCTTCAGAGCTAAACTTATTATTCTATCAACTTTCAAGTTTGTAAGAGCAACATTTAAACATTGTCCCTATTTCTGGTCCTTCCTCACACTTTTATTTATGTCTCTGTCCAAATTTCTTGCTCTAAGAGGTTGAGAAGTATGGCAACCAGTAGTTTGTATACAACTGAAATTGTAAGAAAGATCTAAATGTGAAGACCAGGCCTCACCTACCAGTGATACGAGTAGACTCCCGTTTCACAAAAGAACTGTGTTAAATCTGTGCCATAAGTGGTGGGGAGCACCCCTCTCAACAACTTCCTCAAAGTTGGACTGTTTGTAGGGAAAAAGCAGTCACTAGCATTCAATTTTAAGCCTTCCCAAGTTCCCCCAGACTGATTGTGGTCAGTGCTAAGATACAAGGCCTAGCCAACACTGCGTCACCATGCACGCCCTTATTTGAAAAAAAGGGACAATAACATGAGCTCAAAACTGGTTTTAGATTAGTGGAATTTGACAATCAAGTAAAGAACATTTAAACTCGTGTCTATAAAACTGCCTATAAGCTGTGTGCACTGCGTACGTCTTCAAAGAGTGGTGGATAGTTTAGCCACTATACCAGCGCACAGGAAATTAAAAACTCACGTGCACGCATACCCGGCCATTTGTTAGCCACCCACATGAACAAAGACCTCTGACAAGAAGGACTTCATTTGTTACCGTATTATTTTACAGTAGACAACAGTAAGAATAAACTTTATTTTACAATTTCATTATGTATCCCTTACAACCTCTAACAGGGGTCTGGTTCACTTCGTCTACATAACTGTACAAAACAATCCATCAGGCACAGTAAATAAAGTACAAATACTTCTGTTCATCTGGTTGTTTCACAGTAGTAAACAGGCTTACCAGGTGTTATTTTTCGTGCCAGCAAAGTGGCAGCACTCACCTTCAAGAAACCTACACAGAGCGCAGGGCACATGGAAAGTACCATCGACTGCTGGTTGGAAATGACAAAGCATTTAGGAGAAGTGAAACTTTGTCATTCTTTTATCGTACGGTCCAGTACTACATGGAGGGTATACTGTGGTACTACACTACAGACTGCAGGTAGAACATGAAAAGTAATACGC
Organism: Protopterus annectens; assembly: GCF_019279795.1. Classification (NCBI taxonomy): domain Eukaryota; kingdom Metazoa; phylum Chordata; order Ceratodontiformes; family Protopteridae; genus Protopterus; species Protopterus annectens. Next base: position 1,889,908,378 of record NC_056743.1, on the reverse strand, counting down.
AGTTTGACTCCATCCCTTACAGGGGCCGGCATGCTTGCAGTATTTTCCTGTGCACATACAACCTATTACCGCAAGAAATTTTGGCAAAGCCTAAAATAATGGTGGAACTAAGGCCTAAAATGATGGCTATATTTTAAATATTGATCTTATAAACATATCAAGTTGCTAGAATAACAATATTTTCATTAGCATACATTTTCTGAAGGATTTCAAGTCTGAAATGCAAACATATGTCATTATTTTGCAAATTCAGGCCTCAGTGATTTATCAGAACACCACAAATTTTATAAGGAAGAGGTCAAAAATATGAAGCAAAAGCTCTACATTCTCTGAAAATCTGGACATTTAAGAAGTATGCTTGCATCCTCACACCTTGCAGTACAGCTCCATCTTTATGGGAGAAATACTAATGCAGGCATTTAGGCTCTGCACCAGCTAATGCCAGAAATGCTGATGCCTGTCTATGTATATACAGGTGGAGCTGTTCTTCCAACATTTTTGCTCATTGAATAGAATGGGCTATGGAGTTACTTACAACTTTTCTGTTGAACTTCAATGAAAATTGAACAAATTCAATGCCCAATCATATTGCAAGCCCAATTCCTATTTTGGATTTGACTGCAGTTCACTGACACCCCTCATTCACCTGCATGATTTGGAGACTCCTACAACTACAGAATTGGGAGTGGAATAAGGCTTAGCATAAATTGTTTTGGAATCTGGACCATTGCATTTCACGGAAATGTAAATACCACTTTGCATGCCTCTGGTTTCAGAAAATATGTATTCTGCAGTTTATGCAGTCAGTTTGGAGTACCAAGGACTCTTTCATTACTGTTTCCACTATGAGTAGTCATAAATTCATAGGTTCATGGGTTTATACTAGGCTAACAACCTCCAGGGTCTTTACAAGCCTAGCCATGCAACCTAACCCAGTTTTGTCCCTGCGTTCCTTAGATGCCTATATGGTGAAGTATGGTTGTAAAGGAAGAAGCTAAGGGCTATGTTGGGGAGGTATGTTAGTTGGGATTAATTTACTTACTGCCAACTTCTGTTCATCAGAGTCACGGGGGCCAGACTGTCAGTGAATTAGCAATTTCCCATCCAATGTTCAAGGTATCTTGTGAATAGTGTCAGGGATGAGCTCTGCTAAATGCAGATGTGCAGGGATGAGCTCTGCTAAATGCAGATGTGCAGGGATGAGCTCTGCTAAATGCAGATGTGCAGTGATGAACTCTGCTAAATGCAGATGTGCAGGGATGAACTCTGCTAAATGCAGATGTGGAGCTTATTCCATAGTGCAAGGATCCTTTAACACATATTGGTTTCTCCAGAATGTTCTGTTTATGTCACAGGCAAAGTTCAGGTCTTTGAATCTAATCTTTCTGATGCTGTATGTTTTGCAGATGTGCAAGAAATCCATCAGAGCTGGATCTGAGGATGCCTTGTATGCGTGGCATAAATTACCTCTCAGTAAGCTGTAGGAGACTAAGTACAAAGGTAGGACCTTAAGGCAATATGTGCAGACTGGATATTCATACCCTGGATTTTTCTGGTGAGGAGCCTTTGAGGGAGTTCCAACTGTTGCAAGTGCCTGGTCAGGTACATGCCAAAGGGAGCACTGCATTCAGTCACTGGTCTAATAACAGGTGAGTAGAGTGGTACTATCAGATGTGGGGGGCAGTTCACAATGACAGGGCACAGGAGAATAGGTAAGGCAGCTTGCAGTTGTGCTAGGTGGGGGAGGCACCCAGCCATTGTTCCCATGACAAGCAGAATAGGTTGGTGTACTGTTGTGGAGAGGTACAACAAGCAAGGGTGCAGGGGAACAGGAAGGATATGTCACAGTCATGCTGTGTCAGTGTCTACACACTGTCACATAGACATACAGACAACAGGACAGGCTATGTGGAATATTGGGCCTGCATGACAATCAGCAGACACCGTGTCTTTGGCAGAAGCACAGGGGACAGCACATAGCTCACATACTCACAGCTGCCAACCTATAGCAGAACACATACCTTATAACAGTGTACAGGGCTGTGCCCACCACACGTTTGCCAGGGACAGTGAGATGGTAGGTGTTGGCTGACATGGATGGTCTTGTATACTCACAGTGATCCACATGTATAATCACAGGTGTACCTCAGCTGTCATCACACCAGAAGAGGAGCAACACCTTGAAAAGTTCACTTTGTACTGTCAGTGACATGGACGGCGCAGTGCTGCAGTGGTAGCATTATCACCTCACAGCAAGAGGTTCTCTGGTTCGATTCTCAGCTGGGGTGCCTTCTGTGAAGAGTCTGCATGTCCTCCCTGCATTTGTGTGGGTTTCCTCCCACGTTACAAAGACATGCATCTGGAGCATTTCTCCCAGGCCTCCGCTGAAAATTGTCTCATTCCAAGTTGGACTTTCCCAGTTAACAAATGTTAAATAAATAAAATAAATTAGCATCCTCACCTTTGGTTCCTGAAAACCTGAAGGCTGTTATTGGATTGCTGACACTGCAGTACAGCACTAGGGGCTGTTGCACTCCTCAGTTTGACATCCTTCTTTTGCAAAGTTAAACTGAGGTCTCATCTGCTTGAGTTGATAGTAGTTTAGATGGCTGTAAAAGGTCCAATGGGACCTCTCAAAAAGAGTAGGAGCCTTTAGTTTTTTATATATATATAAATATACATATATATATATATATATATATATATATATATATACAACTAAACTTACCTATATTATATTTTTATTTTGATCCCCACATCTTTTTCCATAACCATAATTTAAATTTGTGTAATATTAGTGACAATATCCATTTTCCATTGAACATGATTTAGTAGCTTAGATGGCTGTAAAAGGTCCAATGGCATCTATAAAAAAGAGTAGCAGCCTTTATTTATATACATATTTATACCATAGTTATACAATCATTTTAAATAATTTTTATTTTCAGATTTTACACATCAAAACTTATCATTTCTATATTTTTATTTTGACCTCCACTTCTTTTTCCATAACCATCATTTAATTTTCTTTAATATTAGTGACAATATCCATTTTCCATTGAACATGATTTAGTAGCTTAGATGGCTGTAAAAGGTCCAACGGCACCTCTCAAAAAGAGTAGGGGCCTTTATTTATATACATATTTATATATACATAGTTATACAATCATTTTAAATTATTTTCATTTTCAAATTTTACACATCAAAACTTACCATTTCTATATTTTTATTTTGACCTCCACTTCTTTTTCCATAACCATAATTGAATTTTCTTTAATATTAGTGACAATATCCATTTTCCATTAAACATGATTTAGTAGCTTAGATGATGGTATAGGTATATATATATATATATATATATATATATATATTCATATATATATATATATATATATATATATATATATATATATATATATATATATATATATATATATATATATATATATATATATATATATATATATATATATATATTTCACACATAGTTTTACAATCATGATTTAGTAGCATTTAGATTTTCAAAGGTCCAATGGCACATCAAAACTTACCATTTCTATATATATATATATATATATATATAACCATATATATATATATATATATATATATATATATATATATATATATATGATATAGTAGCTTAGATGGCTGTACACACACACACACACACACATATATATATATATATATATATATATATATATATATATATACACACATACACACATAGTTTTACAATCATTTTAAATCATTTTCATTTTCACATTTTACACATCAAAACTTACCATTTCTATATGTTTATTTTGACCACCACTTATTTTTCCATAACCAAAATTTAATTTTCTTTAATATTAGTGACAATATCAATTTCCCATTGAACATGATTTAGTAGCTTAGATGGCTATAAAAGGTCCAATGGCACCTCTCAAAAAGAGTAGATGTCCTTTATTTATATTACATATTTGTATATACATAGCTAGACAATCATTTTAAATCATTTTCATTTTCAAACTTCACACATCAAAACTTACCATTTCTATATTTTATTTTTGACTCCCCTCTTCTTTTTCCATAACCATAATCTAATTTTATTTAATATTAGTGACTATATCCATTTTACATCAAACATGATTTAATTGATTCTTTTATTCCATATTACCCAAACAACAAAATATTTTCTTCTCTAAATCTGTTTTTAAATTTTTGTGTATGTTTTCATAATAGCCACAGTCAATCATGTCCATATTTATGTCTTTGGATTTTCTTATACTTTCAAACAAATGTTCTACTCATAATTTATTCTTTGGCCTTTTAACTCTCTCACATTAAAAACATACCTAGTCCTCCTTCTTCATCATTCATATATAAAACACCCCTTTTAACTCAATTTATTTCTGATTCCCATATAAAAGAGAATAATATGCCTAATAAAAGTTTTTCATGTCTTCTAGGAATCATGCCAACACTAGATAAGTATGCTTTATTTACTATTAACATTCAATTAATCAAATACACGTATTTCTTATATGTTAAATCTGTATGTTTTCCATAATATGCAGATGTCTATTTCCTTTATTGTTATTTTCCATCCCTTCTTATGTTCTTCTTTATCAAAATTTCTCCCTAGAACATATATTTCCTTCACAGAAAATTGTACACCTATTTTTATTGTGTCAGCTATTCCTTTACTCTTTTCTTTATTAAGTGCCATACAGTTTTCCTTTAAACTTTCAACTAAATAGATAGTGACCTATCTCATCCACTCTCTAGTTTTAGTTGTGTTAATAATATCATCAGCATATCACATTATAACTAGAACTTCACTTATGTTTGATTTTTATAATTTGCATTCTTCATTTTCTGGTTTATCTGTCTAACTGTTGTATTCATAACCAAAGCAAATAAAATACTATTCATATAACACTGTTGTCTTATACAATTATTCATAACTATTTCTTTATGTAGCCATCCATTAGTTGAGATGCTTACTTTATTATTCTTATAAGCTGTTCTACATACTTGCTTGATGCTATTATTAATATTATACATATTCACTATTTTTGTAATATATTATGCTTTATAGGATCAAATACTTTGTTAATGTCACCTACCATATGTTTTATAGCTTCTTTCTTTCTATTTATATAATCTATGATTTCTGTCACTATAGTTAATATTCTTGACATCCTTTTCCTTTTGTACTATAGTCACTTGTCTCCATTATGTATTGCATTTTATTTTCAAATGTCTTTTGTATTATTTTCATTAATATGTTACAGTCTGTATTATTTAAAACTATTGGCATCCAGTTTTACATATTTTTTCTCCCTCTTTCCATATAACTTTAATACTCCACTGCACAATCCCTTATATTTTAATCCTTCATTTAACCATTCATTGACTACACATACTAAGTAGTTTTTATGCAATGTTTTTAGATTTTTATACATTTCAAATCCAATACCATCTGGGCTTGATGTCGATTCCACAATTAACTGTTTAAATACTTTTTCTATTTTGTATAATGCAATGTCTTTTCTAAATTCTTTATTATTTTGCTCAATTTTTTACTTCTCATTTCTTTATATTATGTTTCTTTTCTACTAAATATTTCTTCTACATAACTTACAACAATGTCAATAAGTTGTTGCTAACTTTTATTTTTATTACATTCTTTATCTTTCATTTCTCTCATTATACTACTGGTCTGCTTTGCTATTTTACTTAAATAAGGTGAAACTTCATATTTTCTCACTCATGAAAATGCCTTTGTTTATTCAACAGTTCTCTATTTTTTTCATGTTTCTTATAAATTTCTTTTTCCTTCTCATAATAACCTTTGTTATTATTTTCTAAGTTATTCATCACATCTTTATGTATTTTAGCAGATTTCTACCTTCATTTTTTCTTTCTTTTTCCAAAATGAATAACTGAATATAACAATAATAATAATAATTATAATTATAATAAATAAATGAATATAATCAACAATTATATTTTCATTTAAAATCAATCTCCCATTCTGATCAATTAACAGACAATGTTTTCTTAGTGATATGATCTTTCCTTAATTGGTTAATATCTTTTGCTCATTTATCACTCCATTCCTTTTCCTTTATTCTTTTTATATTTTTCCAATCTCTATGTACTCTTTATTGTGATATATTTACAACCATATTGCCAAATGATCTGAGAAACCCATTTCTTCTTCTACTATACATATTTCTTTTGATACTAAAAACAATCTATTTCAGAATTTAAAGTGCATCTCCTGCAAGTCCATGTTTTTACTCCGTATAACTAACTTTGTTAATTTTACTATGTCTGTCATCTTTTGTTAATCTTTTCCTATTTTCCTTTTATTTCCCCTTAAGTCACAATTGAAATCTCCTGTGATTATTATATCCATGTTTACAAATACATAATCCTATATTTTTTGAAATACATTCTCCCTTTCCCTGCTAGTCACATATGCATATATAGCAATTATTTTATACACTTTTTCTTGCCATTTTACATCTATAATTATCGTTCGTCCCATTTTAACTAATATACCAACCAGAAATTCACTACTCTTTTTCATAGAATTGTTATTCCTGAATACTGTTCATTCCCTTTATTACATATTATTTCCCCATCTCATATTTTAGTGTCTGTAGTCTTTCTTCATGTGTCAAAATTCTTATATAATCTAGAATAATTATATCAACATCACATTTATTACACCATTCTAAAATTGCTATCCTTCTAGTAAATTAACTCTTTTAATATATCACCCTGTAACCCTTATGATTGGAGGGTTGTAAATATACAGCCCTTTCATCCAGCTCCTCAGTATGATCAAATAGCTTTCTCTGAAAGGCTTCCTCCAAAGCTTCTACTGTTATACTACTTGCTGCTTCTGAGATGGCATTCTCCTCTTCTCCCTACTGTTGCTGTTCCACCTTGCATACCATCCTCCCAGCCACTTCTGCACTAAGAATGGGATGTGCACATACATTCATGTACAAACAACACTGCTAGTACTGATTGCATCTTGATTGAGTAGGGATATTTTATTAACTACATTATCTACAATATTTAAATTATTTACATATTATACTCTAGTTACAATTATTTATAATATTGTCCGATGTCTATCATGTACATGACTTCATATATACATTTCTTTCTTTTCATATGCATCCATTTTATGACACTCACCCTTTTACCCATAGCCAAAATCTTTTTGTTTTGTAATATTTCTTCCAATATCCATTTTCCATTAAACTTTAACTCATTCAGTCTTTCATTCCATATGGTCCATTATATATACAACTTTATTCTATTTTCTTTACAAATTCTCTTATTTTTACTTTCATAATATCCATATTCCAACATATCCATAGTACTATTTTCTACTTTCTTAATTTTTCCCAGGTAACAGTTTTCACATAACGTTCCCACAATTCCTTCACACCTTTACATTAAAAAATGTTCTGGTGTTTCAACTTCACCACAATAATTGCATATTCTGTCTTCTATTTGTTATATGATGTAGCAATTTTTTACTGAGAATCTCCATAAAAACTTTACATTCTACATATTTTTATACCATTCTGTTTTCATTTATATCACTTTTATTTTTTTTCCTATATTCTTTTCCATGGACAAACACAATAATACTTGTTCGTTATGTTCAACTACAATGTTTTCTTTTTTTCCTCTATAGCACTTATCTTTATTTTCCACAATATAGCATTTTCTTGATATTATTTCATTTCTCAATCCAGAGCTTATTTTTCTCTTTTAAATGTATTCATCATATACCATATTTTTTATTTTTCTTTCATTATTACACTTATCAATAACCTATTTTCTTCTTTCATCCAACTTAACACAATATAAATGTAATACCGCTGCATACACCACCACATTTATCAATCCCAACCCTCCTTCTTCTTCCTTAAGATATATTATTCTTTTTACTGGGTTCAGACTGGATCCCCATATAAACAAAAACACAGTTGGCATTAATTCTTTCTCACATTTTGTAGGGGTCATAAACATTTTCTAAGTATGCAATGTTTCCCAATAGTACAATGTTTATTAAATGCACTCTCTTTTATATGATAGCTTACATAGTCTCCAAAAACACATATTGCTTAATTTTTTATTATATCTTCCCACTGTTGCATATTTCATTTCCAAATGTTATGCCTAATATTTTTAACTCCTTTATGTTAAACTGAATATTCCATATCTTACCTTCTTATCCTAAGCCTATGCTCTTATCTCTATGTTCATGCCTATGGCCCTCAAATGTTTTAATGCCTTCATAGCCTCTTCCAACCATTCTTTGTTTGTGTTACTAATACTATATCATCCAAGTATGAGAACACACTTGGTACTCTTAATTCTTTCTATAGTCCTGTATTCTGCTACCTTTAATGAAGTATTTATTTTATTAACCACTGCATTCATGACTAAAGTAAATAAAATACTACTTGCAGGGTGTCCCTGTTTTATACCACTTTTATGTTTATTTTCTGGATTAACATTAATTCACTAATGATTTTACTTTATTTTTCTCATATGCTGTAACAACAATCTTTTGTTTCTTCTCACTTATGCTATATTCTTTCATTATGTCCTATAAAATTTCATGTTGCATCATGTTAAATGCTTTATTTAAGTGACCTGTCATGATTTAACTTCTGTTTGCTATGCATTGTGTCATTTACAATTTATCTTGCTATTATTAATATTTCTTGACTTTCTTTACACTTTCTTCCAAATATTGTAGTCTCCAATATGTTATTTAGTTTGTTTTCCAATCTCATTTATATTATTTTCATAAAAATCCTGTACTCTGAATTAATAGGTACTACTGGTCTCCGATTTTATGTCTTCTTTTCCCATATAAGTTTCATGGCTCCAGTACATATTTCTCCTTGTTCAAAACCTTTCTCTAACTACACTTGCACAAAATACTTCTTCTGACATCTATCCCATCCAGTCAAGTTGCCAATTTGAAATGTATCAATCTTAGTGTATTAGTCACCTCTTCTGTTGTTATAGCTTGTTCTGTTAGCTTTTAGCTTTCTACTTTTATTTTCTCTTCCTCTTATTTTCTGTAAATGTTTTTCTGTATGCTCTTTTATTGCATTCCTTATGTCCTGCTGACTTCTCACACTTTCTCTTTTCTCATTTATTATTTCTCTTATTATCTTTTTGTTTTCATTTACTATGCAAATAAAGTGCTACATCTTCTTTTTCCCTTGTGGAAAATACCTTTGCTTAAATAAATACTTTTTGATCTTATCTTGAATCATCTCATATAGTTATTTTTATCTATCGAACATTTCTTTTGTGTTTCTTTCTAAATCTGCAAATGCATATTTAGTTCTTTATATTTTTTCTTTCCTGTTTTTTTCTTATACTTTGCCATTCCATGTAACATTTTTTTATATTTTTCTTTAAAGCTTATCCACCACGATGTCTAGTTTTTATATAATTCTCTCATTCACCCATGTCCTTTCCAGAACTGCCGAATCATTTCTACACCTTCTTATCTAATTCTTTTACATTTACTCCATTAACACCTTTACCTGTTTTTAATCACCCATTTCTTTCTGGAATCTCTAGCCAACTTGCCAAATGATCTAAAAATCCTGTACATTCTGTCCCTTCTTGCATTATTTTTAAACTTTCAGAAATAATAAAATAATCTCTCTTTGCTGTTAACTTAATTATTTTATATGGCCACTGTCTGTTATTGTAAATAAATAACTTTCCACTTTTAATTACTTCTTATATTGTTTTTACATCACCACCCCCTTTTTCCCTTCTTAAGTTACAGTTCAGATCACCCAATGATATCAAATCCATGTTTACACTTAAATAATCTAGAATTTTCTTGAACATATCCTCTCTTCATTTCTTTGTCACATATCCATAGATTGCTATAATTCTATAAACTTGATCTTTCTATCTTAAATCTACTATTGTTACTCTACCTATTATAACCGAGGTAAAATCCACAATGTTTACTGATTTTTTGCATGGTTTTCCTGTGCCTGAAGATGTACCTTTTCCTATATTCCAAATAATCCCACCCCCATTAATTTTCTGTTTGTAATCTCTCTTCTCCTGTGAATATTTTTCTATCTTTTAAATCCACCCAAAAACCTGTACACATAAAACTAATAAAAAGCAGTGAAAAAACATGAAAGGAGCTGTGTAGTGTTTTATTTTACCACTAATAAGTGCTTTTGTCTCACATAGACTTAATCCGAGTAAAATAAAACTGTTGAAACAAGCAAGCTTTTAAAATCCAAGGTGAGCAATCAAATCTCAAATCCAGTCAACAATTAATTAATGAATGATCCTTAAAACTGTACTAAGACAAAAGAAAAAAATTAAAGTAACGTACTCAAGAATGTTATTATATTGCCCCCTATGTCATACCTGTTGATTCCTTTTTCTTCTTTGCTATTACTTCTTGCTAGAGACCTATTTCTTCTTGGTTCCGTCTTCTTCTCATCTCTCCTTTCTCATTCCTTTACCTTATCTGTTTATGACTTCTTTTTGACCTTTACTACTTCTTCAGCTTCTTCTTCCTGTAGTCGGTTCATTATATCTGCTCACAAAAAAGCTTTATTGCTCTCTGGTTCACTCTGCAACATTAAGATCTGCAATGAAACATCCTGCAGCCCTCCCGACTGGAGGGTTGTAATAATACATCCGTTCTGACTCTGCAACATTAAGATCTGCAATGAAACATCCTGCAGCCCTCCCGACTGGAGGGTTGTAATAATACATCCGTTCTGACTCTGCAACATTAAGATCTGCAATGAAACATCCTGCAGCCCTCCCACCTGGAGGGTTGTAATAATACATCCGTTCTGACTCTGCAACATTAAGATCTGCAATGAAACATCCTGCAGCCCTCCCGACTGGAGGGTTGTAATAATACATCCGTTCTGACTCTGCAACATTAAGATCTGCAATGAAACATCCTGCAGCCCTCCTACCTGGAGGGTTGTAATAATACATCCATCCTGACTCTGCAACATTAAGATTTGCAATGAAACATCCTGCAGCCCTCCCGACTGGAGGGTTGTAATAATACATCCGTTCTGACTCTGCGACATTAAGATCTGCAATGAAACATCCTGCAGCCCTCCCGACTGGAGGGTTGTAATAATACATCCGTTCTGACTCTGCAACATTAAGATCTGCAATGAAACATCCTGCAGCCCTCCCGACTGGAGGGTTGTAATAATACATCCGTTCTGACTCTGCAACATTAAGATCTGCAATGAAACATCCTGCAGCCCTCCCACCTGGAGGGTTGTAATAATACATCCGTTCTGACTCTGCAACATTAAGATCTGCAATGAAACATCCTGCAGCCCTCCTACCTGGAGGGTTGTAATAATACATCCATCCTGACTCTGCAACATTAAGATCTGCAATGAAACATCCTGCAGCCCTCCCACCTGGATGGTTGTAATAATACATCCGTTCTGACTCTGCGACATTAAGATCTGCAATGAAACATCCTGCAGCCCTCCCGACTGGAGGGTTGTAATAATACATCCGTTCTGACTCTGCAACATTAAGATCTGCAATGAAACATCCTGCAGCCCTCCCGACTGGAGGGTTGTAATAATACATCCGTTCTGACTCTGCAACATTAAGATCTGCAATGAAACATCCTGCAGTCCTCCCACCTGGAGGGTTGTAATAATACATCCGTTCTGACTCTGCAACATTAAGATCTGCAATGAAACATCCTGCAGCCCTCCCGACTGGAGGGTTGTAATAAGACATCCGTTCTGACTCCGCAACATTAAGATCTGCAATGAAACATCCTGCAGCCCTCCCACCTGGAGGGTTGTAATAATACATCCGTTCTGACTCTGCAACATTAAGATCTACAATGAAACATCCTGCAGCCCTCCCACCTGGAGGGTTGTAATAATACATCCGTTCTGACTCTGCAACATTAAGATCTGCAATAAAACATCCTGCAGCCCTCCCACCTGGAGGGTTGTAATAATACATCCGTTCTGACTCTGCAACATTAAGATCTACAATGAAACATCCTGCAGCCCTCCCACCTGGAGGGTTGTAATAATACATCTGCTCTGACTCCGCAACATTAAGATCTACAATGTAACATCCTGCAGCCCTCCCGACTGGAGGGTTGTAATAATACATCCGTTCTGACTCTGCAACATTAAGATCTGCAATGAAACATCCTGCAGCCCTCCCACCTGGAGGGTTGTAATAATACATCCGTTCTGACTCTGCAACATTAAGATCTACAATGAAACATCCTGCAGCCCTCCCACCTGGAGGGTTGTAATAATACATCCATTCTGACTCTGCAACATTAAGATCTGCAATGAAACATCCTGCAGCCCTCCCACCTGGAGGGTTGTAATAATACATCCATTCTGACTCTGCAAAATTAAGATCTGCAATGAAACATCCTGCAGCCCTCCCACCTGGAGGGTTGTAATAATATATCCATTCTGACTCTGCAACATTAAGATCTGCAATAAAACATCCTGCAGCCCTCCCAACTGCAGGGTTGTAATAATACATCCATTCTGACTCTGCAACATTAAGATCTGCAATGAAACATCCTGCAGCCCTCCCACCTGGAGGGTTGTAATAATACATCCATTCTGACTCTGCAACATTAAGATCTGCAATGAAACATCCTGCAGCCCTCCCACCTGGAGGGTTGTAATAATACATCCATTCTGACTCCGCAACATTAAGATCTGCAATAAAACATCCTGCAGCCCTCCCAACTGCAGGGTTGTAATAATACATCCGCTCTGACTCCGCAACATTAAGATCTGCAATGAAACATCCTGCAGCCCTCCCACCTGGAGGGTTGTAATAATACATCCATTCTGACTCTGCAACATTAAGATCTGCAATGAAACATCCTGCAGCCCTCCCGACTGGAGGGTTGTAATAATACATCCATTCTGACTCTGCGACATTAAGATCTGCAATGCAACATCCTGCAGCCCTCCCGACTGGAGGGTTGTAATAATACATCCGTTCTGACTCTGCGAAATTAAGATCTGCAATGAAACATCCTGCAGCCCTCCCGACCGGAGGGCTGTAATAATACATCCGTTCTGACTCTGCGACATTAAGATCTGCAATGAAACATCCTGCAGCCCTCCCACCTGGAGGGTTGTAATAATACATCCGTTCTGACTCTGCAACAATAAGATCTGCAATGAAACATCCTGCAGCCCTCCCACCTGGAGGGTTGTAATAATACATCCATTCTGACACTGCAACATTAAGATCTGCAATGAAACATCCTGCAGCCCTCCCACCTGGAGGGTTATAATACATCCATTCTGACTCTGTAACATTAAGATCTGCAATGAAACATCCTGCAGCCCTCCCGACTGGAGGGTTGTAATAATACATCCGTTCTGACTTTGCAACATTAAGATCAGCAATGAAACATCCTGCAGCCCTCCCGACTGGAGGGTTGTAATAATACATCCGTTCTGACTCTGCAACATTAAGATCTGCAATGAAACATCCTGCAGCCCTCCCACCTGGAGGGTTGTAATAATACATCCATCCTGACTCTGCAACATTAAGATCTGCAATGAATCATCCTGCAGCCCTCCCACCCGGAGGGTTGTAATAATACATCCATTCTGACTCTGCAACATTAAGATCTGCATTGAAACATCCTGCAGCCCTCCCAACTGGAGGGTTGTAATAATACATCCGTTCTGACTCTGCAACATTAAGATCTGCAATGAAACATCCTGCAGCCCTCCCACCTGGAGGGTTGTAATAATACATCCATTCTGACTCTGCAACTTTAAGATCTGCAATGAAACATCCTGCAGCCCTCCCAACTGGAAGGTTGCAATAATACATCCGTTCTGACTCTGCGACATTAAGATCTGCAATGAAACATCCTGCAGCCCTCCCACCTGGAGGGTTGTAATAATACATCCGTTCTGACTCTGCAACATTAAGATCTGCAATGAAACATCCTGCAGCCCTCCCGACTGGAGGGTTGTAATAATACATCCATTCCAACTCTGCAACATTAAGATATGCAATGAAACATCCTGCAGCCCTCCCACCTGGAGTTTTGTAATATTACATCCATTCTGACTCTGCAACATTAAGATCTGCAATGAAACATCCTGCAGCCCTACCACCTGGAGTTTTGTAATAATACATCCATTCTGACTCTGCAACATTAAAATCTGCAATGAAACATCCTGCAGCCCTCCCACCTTGAGGGTTATAATAATACATCCATCCTGACAGCAACATTAAGATCTGCAATGAAACATCCTGCAGCCCTCCCACCTGGAGGGTTGTAATAATACATCCGTTCTGACTCTGCAACATTAAGATCTGCAACGAAACATCCTGCAGTCCTCCCACCTGGAGGGTTTTAATAATACATCCGTTCTAACTCTGCAACATTAAGATCTGCAATGAAACATCCTGCAACCCTCCCACCTGCAGGGTTGTAATAATACATCCATTCTGACTCTGCAACATTAAGATCTGCAATGAAACATCCTTCAGCCCTCCCACCTGGAGGGTTATATTAATACATCCATTCTGACTCTCACTTTCACTCTCACCCTTTAACAAAAGCTGGTAATAAAATGTTTCCAAATCATGTGACGGGTCGACCACTATCGCTGTTTCACAGAAATCAACTTCTCCCTTTCTGATACATGTACACACCTTCCCCAAAAGCTCACTTGCCTTTGTAACTTCTAGACTGCCTACTAACTCCTCCTGCAAAGGCTAGACTTCCTTCATACCAAAAATAACACCCACTCAGTCCCGCTCACTTTTCTTTTCCACCATCTCCATACCACTCAATTGTTTCTTTTGATGAAACAACTCCTCCTTCCTGCTACAAACTCCTCAATCATCCACCATTATTCTCCATGCTTCTTTAGGCTAACACTGCACCCAGAATGGAAACAGGAAGTGCTCACTCAAAACAAGTCCCTTCATTCACAAAAATGAGTAGGACGTTGCCCAACACTCTGGCAAATGTCCTGTATGAATAGACATGCCTCAGATCTCTCTCAAAAAGAGGCTACTAAACAAGTGTGACTAATCTGGTTAACAGAGGCTGGATGGATAAATAAATAAATAAATACACCTCACAGGAGAATGAGGAGTTTCTCTACAGGCCATATGCATACATGGCAGTAGAGTACTGTACATGGTTAAGGCAGATAAGCCTATCCAGGACCAGGTGTGGCAGCAACTGGTGGGAGAAATCAATGTAATTAGTGGTCACAATAGAATGTTGGTGCAGGTGCATTGCAGGGTCACTGACATGATAATTCATACCTAGACTAAGGCTAAGGACATAACTGTAGATAGAGAAATAGGTTAGTCACCTGCAGTGCAAACCCAACATAGAAGGACAAATATTGAAGTAAGGCTGAGGGACTGGTCACTACTAATAATGGATTGAATGTTAGAGCTGGGCTGTTCAGAACTGCTTGAGCTTCTGTTGGTGATATCTCAGGTGAGTATTGGCACATTCCATTCCTGACAGATACCCCTAGTGAGTATTGGCACAATCCATTCCTGACAGATAACCCAAGCGAGTACTGGCATATTCCATTCCTGACAGATACCCCAAGTGAGTAGTGGCACATTCCATTCCTGACAGCTACCCCGAGTGAGTAGTGGCACATTCCATTCCTGACAGCTACCCCGAGTGAGTAGTGGCACATTCCATTCCTGGTGACTTTGCATAGTACATATGCCTGGTTTACTCACACATACTCATCTGCATTTGTTACCCAGGGACATCAGGGCTGTAACTAAGAACAGCCTGAGGGACATCAGGGCTGTAACTAAGAACAGCCTGAGGGACATCAGGGCTGTAACTAAGCCTGGACACATTATGGGAAGATATGTTTTGGTATATTGGCAGGCTAGAAGGGCATTAATGCCCTTGTTGAAATATTTGTATGCATGTATAAATGTATGAATGTAAGATTACCTGCACCACTAATTATTGCTTGAGTGTCTAGGGAAGATGTACCAGGTGAGCAGTACTTGAAACCATCCCAAGAGGGCACTGCCTAACACCACTGCACAAATTAATCAGACCTAACAGTCTGCATTTCTATCACCCTTCCAAGAGGCCACTGCCTAGCACCACTGTACAGATTAATCAGACCTAACATCCTGCATTTCTATCACCCAAGGACATCAGATGACCTGCAGTACAGGGTACACATATGTCCATTGACTATGTACATTTTTGGCATGTAGCAGCCTGTGTACTGCACAGTGGTGAGGGTCAGGGGGTCATACATGCACTGGTTTTCAAACTAGCAAGTTATCTGAATGAATTTGCAGGTTCCACTAAGAAAGCATCAAATGCAACTAGTCAGTACATGCCTAACATTAGCATATATTTAGAGGCTGACATTGATGGCATTATGCACCTAGCACATTCTGAGGACACAGCAGTACTGTCAACATTTCTTACTGTGAAGGGAAAGCTTCTCTCTCCCATACGTGAGGGGACGAGGATGGCCCAGAATGAACCTTGAGTATTACTTCTGTTTAGTGTAGGATGTCACATCTCTTTCATCTTCACAAGTGATAGACAGCATCAGCGGGATGCACTTCCTCCAAGTGAAGAGGTGTGTATGCTGCCACTGGTACCATGAGACTGGAATATTCCATAGCCTAGGTCTTACCCTTGACATGAACCAATGGATGTGGAAGTCCTGTGATCCAGGCACAAGCAATGGCTAATCAAACTACAACAGTGGTCCTGCATGTCCTACATAAAATCTTTAGACACTGCAGAGACTGCAGGCAGGAGCAACCCACTTGGCAGCCATTAGTGAATCCCTGTTATTGTAGCCATCAGACACCATTGTGGTTGAGGAAGTTTATACACTGCAAGTGTGCACAGCTGCTTAACATAAATGGCACACACCATTCCTGAGACTGTAAATGCATACCTATCTGTGGCTGCCTCCACCCATGGCTGTGGATGCACACCTGTCAGTTTCTGCATCTACTGCAACTTTGAATACACACGTGTATATGACTGCATCTACCCCTGGCTATGGATGTCACCTGTCTGTGGCTGCATCCACCCCTGGCTGTGGATGTACACCTGCATGTGTCTGCATCCACCCCTGGCTATGGATGCATACCTGCATGTAGCTGCATCCACCCCTGGCTGTGGGTGCACATCTGCATGTGGCTACATCCACCCTGGCTGTGGATGCACACCTGCATGTGGCAGTATCCACCCCTGCCTATGGCTGCACACCTGCATGTGGCTGCATCCACTCCTGGCAGTGCATGCACACCTGCATGGCTACATCGACCCCTGGCTGTGGATGCACACCTGTCAGTTTCTGCATCTACCACAGCTCTGAATACACAACTGTCTATGACCGCATCTACCCCTAGCTGTGGATGCGCTCCTGTCTGTGGCTGCATCCACCCTAGCTGTGGATGCATATCTGCATGTGGTTTCATCCACCTTGGCTGCAGATGCACACCTGCATGTGGCTGCATCCACCCCTGGCTGTGGATGTACACCTGCATGTGGCTACATCCACCCTGGCTGCAGATGCACACTTGCATGTGGCTGTATTCACCCCTGGCTGTGGATGCATATCTGTCTGTGGCTGCATCCACCCCTGGCTGTGGATACATATCTGTCTGTGGCTGCATCCACCACCGGCTGTGGATGCACACCTGTCTGTGGCCGATGCTTATCCAGCTCCACTGTGGGTGCATGATACATGCATCATACTCAGGGTCCTGCAGTTCAAGACCAGCCCACATCCCTGTAGCCACACCATGACTAACAGATCCAAAAACAAATGAAACCGTCCAAACTGGCCGTAATCTTTAATTATAAAATGTAAGCACTTTCAGGTTAAAAAACCCTTCATCAGACAAACTTCACATAACCATGACAGTCTTTAAATACTAAAACAATTTTAAAAACAACCAGTCACTTTCTAAACTAGACCCGCCTTTTCTTTAGGGCTAGTTTTAAAGGTACATAACTATTTAACCCAGGTGGGTTATCAGCAGCCAACTGTATGATCCATCTTAACCCTGCATGCTTTGTATCATTAACAATGCCCCCCCCCTTTTTTTTTTCATCTGTGCAACATGCAGAACCATAAAAACAAAAGTATGATTTGGAAAGCTAGAAATGTGCTGATATAATGCATTGTGTTTATCCTTCTGTCTAATGGATGACAAGTGGTGCAGTATTCTTGTTTTTAACTTACAATTAGTTTTTCCAATATAAAAAATTGGGCATGACTTATAGCATGCCAAATAAACCACATTCTCTGTGTGGCAATCTGCATAAAACTCAAATGTATATTTTTTATTCGTAACAGGATGTATAAACTAATTTAAACCATTCACATTTGAACATGCTTTGCAATGCCTGCAGGGAAAGGTCCCTGTTCTCATATGTGCAGAGGAAACACTGTTCATCTTCTTATTTTTAACCCAGGGTCTGTACATAGCATATCTTTTATGTACTATTTCGCTTAAAAGTAAATCTGGGTTTCTCTCTCATCTAAAATACCTTTCAGGTGACTAGCACATCTTTGTATCTTCCAGTTTTGCTTAATAATATCACATATCCCATACACATTATTACTATAGCATAGCATTACCTTGTT
Source organism: Protopterus annectens (assembly GCF_019279795.1). Lineage (NCBI taxonomy): Eukaryota > Metazoa > Chordata > Ceratodontiformes > Protopteridae > Protopterus > Protopterus annectens. The sequence goes on along the minus strand of NC_056743.1, from coordinate 1,889,889,650 downwards.
TTTTTATCATATTTATCAGATAACTTCAGCTTATCTCCCTGCTGTTCATTATTATCAGAACACCGTGGCCTTGCAATGGCTTCCCTACTGGATATTATACTGTTCCTGTTTTTTTCTAAGTTTTCCTTTGAGGACCCCTTTTCCTTAAGATGTTCATTTAAAACATCAATTTCTTTGTGAAACTCATTATTGTCTGTGCACAGCCGAGAAACTCTATATCCTTGGCCTTGTATAATATTATAAAAAGTATGCCTAGGATGCATACTACGTCCATTCAAATAATGATTTCTCCAACATTGTTTCCTAAGCAGGGTAGTGTCCAATTTGCCAGTTACATTTTTATTTAACATGACATATAAGAAGACAATGGTCTCATTCCTGTGCTCCACTGAAAACCTAAGAAAATCTGCAGTTTTCTCCAGGTAATGAACAAAGTTCAACAGTTCATCACTGCCCTGTGCTCACAACAAAAAATATCAACAAATCTGGCATAAAAAATTATTGAAGTCTTCCATAAATGTTCACATTTAAAAATATATTTATCTTTCCAGAAGGCTAACACTAAATTAGCATAAGAGTTGGCACAGGGTGTGCCCATGGCAACACCTTGTACCTGGCTATAGTGTGTACCATTGCTAAGAAAGATGTTATTTTCTAACACCAATGCTAATGCTTCCAGAAGTGTTGGTGTTCTCATCATATATATCAGCTGTATGCAGTACCTCTTTCACTGCCTTTATCTCAAATTCATTTGTGATGACTGTGAACAGACTATTGACATCCATGGTTACCACAAGAAGGCTAACAATGTTTCCTCTGCACATATGAGAACAGGGACCTTCCCCTGCAGGCATTGTAAAGCATGTTCAAATGTGAATGGTTTAAATTAGTTTATACATCCTGTTACGAATAAAAAATATACATTTGAGTTTTATGCAGATTGCCACACAGAGAATGTGGTTTACTTGGCATGCTATAAGTCATGCCCGAGTTTTTTATATTGGAAAAACTAATTTTAAGTTAAAAACAAGAATACTGCACCACTTGTCATCCATTAGACAGAAGGATAAACACAATGCATTATATCAGCACGTTTCTAGCTTTCCAAATCACACTTTTGTTTTTATGGTTCTGCATGTTGCACAGATTAATAAAAGGGGGGGTCATTGTTAATGATACAGAGCATGCAGGATTAAGATGGATCATACAGTTGGCTGTTGATAACCCACCTGGGTTAAATAGTTCTGTACCTTTAAAACCAGCCCTAAAGAAAAGGCAGGTCAAGTATAGAAAGTGACTGGTTGTTTTTAAAATTGTTTTAGTATTTAAAGACTGTCATGGTTATGTGAAGTTTGTCTGATGAAGGGTTTTTTACCTGAAAGCACTTACGTTTTATAATAAAAGATTATGGCCAATTTGGACTCTGTTTCATTTGTTTTTGGCCCTGTTCTTACAAGAGGTTCGAGAGGAGTCCTAAAGGGAAATTAAGAGGCTAGTGTTTTGCTACCATGACTAACATGCTCTCATACTTAACCACAACATAGTGGATATCATGCATCTACCAGAAGCACACAACAGGGGCCTTAGCAACATTTCTGAGTATGCAGCCAATATGTTATGCTGCCCCCTGGACCAGATGTATACAAAACTGACACTGCAATCTGGACATCTACCCAGCATTCCACCCTTGGAAGATCCAACCCATTACCTGAAGACATAATCCCTCATGTTCAACTACCCCCAGACCAGTGCATGGTTACTGCAGGCATTGCCCTTGACCTTTCCACCTTTGGTAGCATTGCATTGCAATGTCATTGTACCTCCAAACCCCTGCAGATAATGATGCTATGATGACAACTGTGTCCTGCTCATCTCTCTGGTTAATTTCTGATACACAGCGTGGCCAATCAGAGCACTCTAATACATAGCCTGGCCATGAAAATGCATGCATCAGTTTCGTTTTGTGTTTGATTTGTCATAGCCCATAGATGAGAACTAGATGCTGCCAGCACCACAACAGATTACACCCACCTCTTATTTATTTATTTATTTATTTGGTTTTTGTTTACCAAGAAAGTCTGGCTATGATAATATTAGTCCCTTAACAGAAGTAGGAAGGGATCCAGTATCATACAGTACAATTTATGAAGTACATGAAGACAAAAATAAGGAGTAAAATTACATAAAATGTAAAAATACAAGCAAAAAGTCTCAAACATTCCATTATTTGGCTAAGCTTGAACAGAGAAAGTATGTAATAAAAGATGTATTTAGTGGAACTAAACTAGGAGTATATGGTTAAGATAAAAAATCTGCAAATTATTAATAGAAATGTTGTGGTGGGACAGCAGCAAAAGTTGTGATCAGTTTGTGTAGAAAGAAGAGAAAAAGCTTCAAATGAATAAAAGCAAGACTAAGAACCAGATCTTAAATAAGGACGTGCTTACTTAGAGAATGGAAGGGGTAACTGAAATGACTGGTGCAAGAGAAAAACAGTAAACTGTTGTAGCAATGCATTTACTATATGGGCTCAAAAAGAAGGAAGTAGAAGGTAGTGAAGTGAAAGGAACTGCACAATGAAAACAGGAGAGATGAGCTGAGGGAATCCAGGAAAAGATTTATGAAAGTGAGATGTAAGGTCAGTTTGATGAGATAGCTCTGTACTATACTTTTCTGTACATCTATACCTTTCTTACATGAGATGATACTTGCCTCACTTGCCTGGAGTTGGGCAAATGCAGAACCAGGTATTACTTAGCCCAGAGTTAAAGAATAGATGTTACTTGGACAGGTGCAGGGCCAGATGTTACTGAAGCTGAACAAGAATAACAGAAAAGCCAGATGTTTACCTCTGCCTTGCATGAGGATCCATTGTAGCATCACCCTTTAACAACTCCTCACCCAGCCGCTCTTCTGCTGGTGTAAACATGTCAAGCAATGCCGTGGCGTTCCATTGCTGCAACTGTTTTCATAGCACCATGTTGTATAGCATGATGCAGATCACAGCCATCCTGGAGAAGGTTTGTACAGCATACTACAGTGCACCACCAGATGTATCCAGGCAGCAGTCCAAATACGTCATTGATGTTCCATATCTGTAACCATGTGGTGGTGTATGCCATTTACACCACCATCTGGGATTTACTGAAGGGGATGTCAACAATGTCCCCAGGACATGTGTGAAATCACCTGCTAGACAGAATAGCAAACACCCCTATGAGCTATCTGATGCCTAGATTTATAAGACTGGACCTTCATAGTCTCTGTGGTCAACACTGTATATATCTCCCCAACAGATAACCCAGTGGAAAGTTCCTGTACATAGAATGTCGCTGTTGTATATATATATATATATATATATATATATATATATATATATATATATATATATATATATATATATATATATATACAAAATGACATAGAGATCACCATATCTTAGGTAAAATGTATTTACTTATTCCTTCATTTATTCATTTTTTTTTATTTATTTATCTTTGTTTACTGGGAAAGTCTAGCTTAAGCTGATCCCATTTTCAGAGGAGGCCCAGCAAGAAAAGCTCCACAGTTATTACAAATAACAAGTACAGAGAGCACTGCAAAATGCATACATAAAGTTAACATAATAGGAGCTTTTCTTTGTACAAGGAGAAAAAAAGCTGTACAGAAGGTATTCACTTTTTATACAAATATTAAAATATGGCATTTTTATTGTGAATCAGATAGTTATGTACATTATTTATTTATTTATTTATTTATCATTGTTTGCCAGGAAAGTCTGACTGGGCAGTATCCATTTCAGCAGAAGTCAAGGAAGAAAACCTCCAATTGTTTACGTACATTAAAATTGAATGTACAGTTTAGTATCTGCAGTTGAAATGTCAAGCACAGTATGTACTGAAACTGAATAGTTACTATACAGATATGTTAGAAATGTGTTATGATGTTATGTAATTTAACTATTATACAAATGGCAAAGAGAATATTATGAGAAATCGCCATCTCAGACTTCATTCATAAAATTCTGTTTTACAGTGATTCAGACACTGTATTTGGGACTCACTCATAGTGGTCCCAACATTTCAAATAGTTATACTGTCCCACCGTTTCTGACAAATCCACCTGTAATAGCAAAGCCACACCCTTCCCATGAGTTCTTCAAAGCTAGTCAGAAAATCATCTGTGGTCGCCTCTTAACCCCATGACATCCCTCAGCACACGAAGGCAGCTCCGCCCACGGCATCCTTCACTATCATGGCAGCTCCACCCATGGCATCCTTCACTGTCATGGCAGCTTCTCCCACTTCATACTTACCCTGCATTTTAGATCTATAGATTAGTCAATGTGGCAAGATAAATTACGACATGAATGACTATGAGTTAACTGCATATATGTATCTTCCTGCTTCTATATAATGTGAACAACATGTTGATAACGCTTTTGATTTATAAGTTATTTTAATAACCTAGACACAGCATCTGTGTAGCACTGAAATCTGCCTACTTTTTTCCTAGACACACCCTCATAGCTCCAAATGTCTTCAGAGTGGAAAGTGAGGAGACAATTATACTGGAATCACACGAATATGGTAGTGAAATTAAAGTCGACATACTTCTCCAGGATTTTCCAAAAAAAACAAAAGTTTATACCCAAACACAAGTTACACTGAATGCAGCAAACAATTTTCTGGTTGAGACCAAAATGAAGGTGAGTTGAGTATAAATTAAATAATTAGAAAATAAAATACGTCTTACTATGTTGCATATCAGTATACAGGATGCAGTGTATTACAGCAGCATATTATGTAGCAGTTCGTGGCATATGTATTGCAATAGTTCATTCTATAATATATATTGTATAACAATTTGAGGTATAAATTGCTTTAAACTTCTGCAACATTCTATACTGCAGAACATCTTATATGATGTCACTGTACAAAGTATACTATAATGCATCAGTTCATGTATTATATAAAAGGTCTCATTATATAGTGTTGCTTATTGTAATGTAACAGCTTACATGGAGTATAGTACATGACAGAGCACAACACACAATATTACACACTGTTGTATTACGGTTCATTCTGTGCTATTTATCATATAAAATATAATGGAACATGACATCACACATGGAAGTCCAACACCTCATTCTGTCATATATACTACATAAAACCACATCGGACATGAAATCAGACACTGCAGTGTAACAGTTCATTCTATGTTGCATATTACATAAAACATCATGGAACATGACATTACACACTGTTGGATAACAGTTCATTCTGTGGTGTATATTATATAAAAGTTATGGAACATGTCATTCTATCTGTATATTACATAAAACCACATGGAACATGACATCAGACACTGTAGTGTGACAGTTCATTCTGTGGTGTATATTATTTAAATCCTCATGGAACATGACATCACATACTGTAGTGTGACAGGTCATTCTATCTGTATATTAAATAAAACCTCATGGAACATGACATCAGACACTGTAGTGTAACAGGTCATTCTATCTGTATATTATATAAAACCTCATGGAACATGACATCAGACACTGTAGTGTAACAGGTCATTCTATCTGTATATTATATAAAACCACATGGAACATGACATCACACACTGCAGTGTGACAGGTCATTCTATCTATATATTATATAACACCACATGAAACATGACAGCAGACACTGTAGTGTAGCAGGTCATTATATCTGTATATTATATAAAACCACATGGAACGTGACATCAGACACTTTAGTGTAACAGGTCATTCTAACTGTATATTATATAAAGCCACAAAGAACATGCCATCAGACACTGTAGTGTAACAGGTCATTCTATCTGTATATTGTATAAAACCACATGGAACATGACATCACATACTGTTGTGTGACAGTTCATTCTATGGAGTATTTTATATAAAATATCATGGAACATGACATCAGACACTGTAGTGTAACAGATCATTCTCTCTGTATATTATATAAAACGACATGGAGGATGACATCAGACACTGTAGTATTACAAGTCATTCTATCTGTATACTATATAAAACCACATGGAACATGACATCAGACAATATAGATTAACAGGTCTTTCTCTCTGTATATTATATAAAACCACATGGAAGATGACATCAGACACTGTAGTGTAACAGGTCATTATATCTGTATATTATATAAAACCTCATGGAACATGACATCTGACACTGTAGTGTAAAATGTCATTCTATCTGTATATTATATAAAACCTCATGGAACATGACATCAGACACTGTAGTGTAACAGGACATTCTATCTGTATATTATATAAAACCACATGGAACATGACATCAGACACTGTAGTGTAACAGGTCATTTTGTCTGTATATTATATAAAACCTCATATAACATGACATCAGACACTGCAGTGTAACAGGTCATTCTATCTGTATATTACATAAAACCTCATGGAACATGACATCAGACACTGTAGTGTAACAGGTCATTCTATCTGTATATTATATAAAACCACATGGAACATGACATCAGACACTGTAGTGTGACAGTTCATTCTATCTGTATATTATATAAAACCTCATGGAACATGACATCAGAGACTGTAGTGTAACAGGTCATTCTATCTGTATATTATATAAAACCACATGGAACATGACATCAGACACTGTAGTGTGACAGTTCATTTTATCTGTATATTATATAAAACCTCATGGAACATGACATCAGACACTGTAGTGTAACAGGTCATTCTATCTGTATATTATATAAAACCTCATGGAACATGACATCAGACACTGTAGTGTAACAGGTCATTCTATCTGTATATTATATAAAACCACATGGAACATGACATCAGACACTGTAGTGTAACAGGTCATTCTATCTGTATATTATATAAAACCTCATGGAACATGACATCAGACACTGTAGTGTAACAGGTCATTCTATCTGTATATTATATAAAACCACATGGAACATGACATCAGACACTGTAGTGTAACAGGTCATTCTATCTGTATATTATATAAAACATCATGGAACATGACATCAGACACTGTAGTGTAACAGGTCATTCTATCTGTATATTATATAAAACATCATGGAACATGACATCAGACACTTTAGTGTACAGGTCATTCTATCTGTATATTATATAAAACCACATGAAACATGACATCACACACTGTAGTGTAACAGTTCATTCTTTCTGTATATTATATAAAACCTCATGGAACATGACATCAGACACTGTAGTGTAACAGGTCATTCTATCTGTATATTATATAAAACCACATGGAACATGACATCAGACACTGTAGTGTAACAGGTCATTCTATCTCTATATTATATAAAACCACATGGAACATGACATCAGACACTGTAGTGTAACAGTTCATTCTTTCTGTATATTATATCAAACTACATGGAACATGACATCAGACACTGTAGTGTAACAGGTCATTCTATCTGTATATTATATAAAACCACATGGAACATGACATCACATACTGTAGTGTAACAATTCATTCTGTGCTGCTAATTATATAAAACCTCATGGAACATGAGATCAGACCCTGTAGTGTAACATGTCATTCTATCTCTATATTATATAAAACCTCATGGAACATGACATCAGACACTGTAGTGTAACAGGCCATTCTATCTGTATATTATATAAAACCTTGTGAAACATGACATCAGACACTGTAGTGTAACAGGTCATTCTATCTGTATATTATATAAAACCACATGGAACATGACATCAGACACTGTAGTGTAACAGGTCATTCTATCTGTATATTATATAAAACCTCATGGAACATGACATCAGACACTGTAGTGTAACAGGTCATTCTATCTGTATATTATATAAAACCACATGGAACATGAGATCAGACACTGTAGTATAACAGGTCATTCTGTCTGTAGATTATATAAAACCACATGGAACATGACATCAGATACTGTAGTGTTACAGTTCATTCTATGGTGTATATTATATAAAACCACATGGAACATGACATCACATACTGTAGTGTGACAGTTCATTCTATGGTGTATTTTATATAAAAATATCATGGAACATGACGTCAGACACTGTAGTGTAACTGGTCATTCTATCTGTATATTATATAAAACCACATGGAACATGACATCAGACACTGTAGTGTAACAGGCCATTCTATCTGTATATTATATAAAACCACATGGAACATGACATCGGACACTGTAGTGTAACAGGCTATTCTATCTGTATATTATATAAAACCACATTGAACATGACATCAGACACTGTAGTGTAACCGATCATTCTATCTGTATATTATTTAAATCCTCATGGAACGTGACATCACACACATAGTATAGAGTGGACTATTGATGATAAGAAAGACATTATGTATTGTTACTATTATGCAAAAAGCCCAGAACTTCCAGGCACAAGATATACAAAAAGATTAACAGAGAAATTAAAGGAAAGAAATAAAATACTTTCCAAGAAAAACTGCCAGAAGCTTCAAATAAAAATGTGTGGTCATTAATCTGACAGATTTGTGAAAAACATTATATAGACCAAGAAACTTTGATCTGTTTGGAAAAAGAAGCAACTGAGGAAGTGCAAGAATATAAACAACAAAACCTAGATATTTTTGAAAAGTATAAAAAAGAAATATGGACATGGGAAAGAAAAAGAGATTTGATATGGTGAATGTTTATACAAAGGCGAAAGCCAAATTAATCAACATAAAGAAGACAGCCAAAAAAAATATTTGAAGAGAAATACAGACAGAGGCATCCAGAAATGGAAAAGTTCACAATAAAAAATAATATCACAGTGAGGGAATGTAGAAAAGAAGATTAGTAATGTAGAAGTTAACAAAATAGAAGTTGACGTTAAGGAGTGCCTGTGAAGTGAAGGAGTTGATGTAGACGGTCTAACACAGATTATATCACAGCATGATGGAACCAGTCCCCAAAGTAAGGAGAAGCAGGAAGATCAGGAGACATGTGAAGAACAAATATGGACATGGGAAAGAAAAAGAGGTTTAATATGGTGTAATATTTATGCAAAGGAGAAAGCAAAACTAACCAATACAAAAAGAGCAGCACCAAAGATATTTGAAGAGAAATACAGGCAAAGGAATTCAGACATGGAAAACTTTGCATACAAAAAATAAGAAGACTAAGAGGAAAAGTAGAAAGGAGATTAGTGATGGAGAAGTTAAAGAAATAGAAACTGAGGTTATGGAGCACCTGCACAGTGAAGGATTCAGTGTAGAAAATCTAAATCAGACAGCACCACAACAGGATAGAGCAATGGATATCCAAATTAAGGGGAAACCAGTGGAACAGGAAGCAATTGTTCAGTTGCCATATAAAGATAATTTGGAGCCTTCCACAGGAAACCAGTATAATCATTGACTTGAAACTGGACAGCAAGGAAAGGAACAGGAAACTGTGGAAACTCTGATGCAGTCAGTGTTGAGGAGTGATAGGCCAGTGAGATCCCATATGAAAGAGCAATAGATGGAACAGGATGAAACTGAAGAGAAGGTGCCACAGGAAGATGTTATAGAACTTTCTAGAAAATGTCGCAGGAAATGGAAAACAAGGGATGTGCCCTCAGTATGGAAGAAAATAAGTTAAGAGAAGAGATGCTTGATTTAATAGAGATGGATAGACATATTAATATCAATAAAAGAAATAGACTGCAGAAGGTCAATAAATCACAAAAGGTTAGAAGTTTGATAAAACAAATGAACTCAGTAATTAGGACTGTCCATAGAGATCCATGTTATATAACAGAAGTTAACAGGATATATTACTGTGCTGCTAACTTAATAACAGGTAAAGTTCTACCACAAGAACACTGGGTAGTGAGGGAGAGAGAGGGGAGACATCGAATACCTTCATGGAAATATTGAATAGAGAAAACTATAAAGAAATTAAGACAAGAAGTGTCACTGTTAGAAGAGTATAGAAGAGGGAACAGATCAACAAACATACTAAGAAAGATAGATGTGATAAAAGCAGTGCACAGCATTAGAACATATCAGGATCTATCATGCACTATCGCAAATAAACTAAAAATTTCATCACAGGCGGAAAAAATTAGAAGATGCACAGATAAATATAAAGGAAAAGTACAAAATAAGCAATTTATTGATGACCCAAAAAGTTTTATGGAGAATTGGGAAACAAAGTAAAAGGAATTGAAAGACCACACAAAAAAGAAGAAATAGATATATTTTGGAGAAGTATCTATGAAGATCCTGTGGAACACAACAAAGATGCTAAATGGATAGAAGAAGTAAAAGAAAGAATAAGAAGTTCAAATGTACAGGATATGAAATGGGATGAACTAACAGCCAGAGAGATTGTAACAAAGTTAAGAAAAGCCTCTAATTGGAAAACCCCAGGCCCAAATGCAGTACCCAACTTTTGGTTAAAAGTATTAACATCTTTTGCACAAAGATTTAGCCATGAGTAAGAACTGTTTATATGCACACCCAGAACAGACACCAACCTGGCTAACAACAGAAAAAAACAATGCTCCTACTTAAGAATTAACCTGTAAGCTGCCCTACAAATTACAGGGTCTATATTAAATCAGTCAACACTCAAAATAATGAACGCTGATTTATTGACCCTTTAAGAGCAAAAGTTGACAATCCCGAAGATACAGAACATTGATTTTTTTCCTTGGGAAAAAAAATGCTGTTCTGCATCTTCAGGATTGTCAGCTTTTATTGTTTAAGGGTCGATAAATCAGCTTTCGCTATTTTGATCATTCACTGATTTAATATAGAGCTCAAATTATTGACCAATAATTTGCCTTTTAATGATGTATAAGCTATACACTGGAATTGATGGTGAAAGAGTTTATAGTAGTTTAGAAGAAAACTGAATTATGGCAATAGAATAAAAGGGCAATAAAAAAAAGTTATATGGAAAAAAGGATCATTTGTTGTTAAATAAATTTATAGCAGAGAACTGTAAAAAGGGGAAGAATCTAAGTATGGCATGCATTGACTATAAAAAAGCATTTGATAGTATCCCACATTCATGGATGAAAGAGTGTTTAACAATGTATAAGATATATCCTACACTGATCAACTACATTACAGTGACCAGTGGCAGACCACTTTGCAATTAAGCCATGATAAAGGACAAATTATTATTTCAGTGATAAAAATTTAAAGGATGATATTTCAGGGTGACTCTCTGTCACCGCTGCTATTCTGCCTTGCCCTTAATGCATTATGCTGTCTACTTAACAACCTAGGCCATGGCTATAATTTGGCTCCTAGAAAACAACAAAGTGTAAAGACTTCTCATTTTCTCTTTGCTGATAATTTAAAATTGTATAGCTAATCAGATGAGGAACTGAAAGCACAACTGCAAGTTGTCAAAACTTTTTCAGATGATATAAGAATGTCATTTGGTCTTGATAAATGTGCAAAAGCAACATTTAAAGCAGGAAAACTACAGCACCAAGAAAACATCAGTCTGGGACAAGAATGTGATATAAAAGAACTTGAGCAAGAGTGAGTGTATAACTATTTGGGAACTGATGAACGATCAACAATAAAACATGAACAAATGCAAACAAAACTTAGTAACAAATACTTTAGAAGACTTAAATTAATCCTACAAACAGCAGTGACATCTAGAAACAAAATTTAAGCTGTAAACCAATTTGCTCTTCCTGTCCTAACATACAGTTTTGGAGTGATTGACTGGCTCCAAAATGTATTGGATAGATTAGATAGGAAAACAAGATGGATGCTTCATGCTCACCAAATGATTTATAAAAATCAGTGCATACCAAGATTATATATTCCCATTCTGAAGAAGGG
>NC_056743.1:1889817787-1889872787 GCF_019279795.1 Protopterus annectens | reverse complement strand
CATATGGTCTCAGCCATATGGTCTTCGTCTACTTTTAAACACTGAAATTCCATAAGACTAAAGACCGCAATACCGCAATGAAAATAATGAAAGGAATCCCAAACCATGTCTTGTTTTGTTTCCCAGGGCAAGTACACTAAAATAAACCATACTATGTAAAACTCACCTAGGTTGGGGGCTATGCCCCCACACCCCTCTAACTAAATATACTAACTCTGGGATCTACAGTGGGGAATAGGGCATTATTTCCAACACTGGGCAAGTGTTTACTTGCCCTGGGAAGCAAGACATGGTTTGAGATTCGAAGTTTCATTACTTTAGTCTCAGTATTGTGGTCTGGTCTTCGGTCTTACAGAATTTCTGTATTTAAAAGCAGACTTATATATATATATATATATATATATATATATATATATATATATATATATATAAATCTACTTCTAAATTTCAAACTTTCAAAATGCTGGCTTTCTTATCATCGAGACCATAAGATCAAAGTTTTGAAACTTTGAAATTTAAATTAAAAAAAAAAAGAAAAGAAAAACAAAAAAATCTTTTTTGTTTTATGTTTTTACAGGGGGGGGGCAAGCCCCCCTAGATCCCACACATTCCCTGCTAATTAAATTTACCAACTCCAAGTTCACACTACAGGGAGGAAAATGGTAAATATACTGTTCTGCGCTGTACAACGATCTCCATTTAAACAATTCTAAGTTTCAAAATTTCGATCTTATGGTCTCAACCATAAGAAAGTCGACATTTTGAAAGTCTGAAATTTAGAAGTAGACCCACATATATATGTGTGTATAAAAACAGTGCCTAGGATCTTAATTTATAGATTAAGAGCTTTTTTTCCTTAAAATGGGAACTATGGAGACATTGCCATTAATGCCAGGTGTATGGGTAGCTCCTCACCTATGACTCCATGATAGCTCTCTAGCTTCCAAAATATCCTTCCAAGATACACCTCTGGGATTCCCTAATACCTTTTCTAAAATAGAAAAAAGAAAACCATTGAAATTATTACAGAGAGTGGAATGGCTCTAAAGAGCATTGTTCTGCTTTCATTTAGAACTATCTTAATTATGCTTGTAGATTCATTTTCTAAGCTGTCTCTCAGTTTTGCCCACATAAAATGCTAGGCAAGTACAGCAGACATCTAAATAAATCAAACCCTTAGTACAGTAATTACAATCCTATGTGTAAATAGCGGATCTTAAATAACTGTCAAGGTAACTATGTTTTTTTGTCACAAATGTATTTGTAGTGGTTGCAATAGCCACACTTGGTGGTCCCCTTCTTGTTCCTTGGGCTGTTGAGATATTTGTTAGATTCAAGTATATTTTTGGTGTGACTAGCTCTCTTAAAGAAATTTGGGTCTAGAGCCGGCAATATTTCTTACTTTTTCATCACTGGTCAAGATATCCCAGGTTTTATTAATGTTGTGTTTGGTTACATTAGAACCAACATTGCATTGTAGGACCAACGCCCTTCTTCTTCATTAGCCTCAACAATTTGGTCATGTGTTTGTAAACTGTACAGTATCAAATCCGTGTTTGTAAACTGTACAGTATCAAATCCGTGTTTGTAAACTGTACAGTATCAAATCCGTGTTTGTAAACTGTACAGTATCAAATCCGTGTTTGTAAACTGTACAGTATCAAATCCGTGTTTGTAAACTGTACAGTATCAAATCCGTGGGCTGGTCACATACATTTATGAGCTGAGGACCATTTAGGCCCATTCTTAAGAAGGGAATGCATCTAGTACCCAAACATCAAGTTCATCACTTATAGAATGTACTAAGTTCCTTGGGTATCCCCTTTCCATAAACATAGTTTATTAATTTAGCCCTTTCTTGATTAAATAAATCTATATCTGAAATCATACAGGGTAACCTCACAAACTGGCTTTTGACAAGGCTCTTTTTTTTTTGGAAAAATGGATCTGCAATTTTAAAATGATGGTGCCTGTTGGAACATGTGAGTGTTAAAAATAGAAAGAAAACTGTCTTTGGAAATAGTGGTGTCCAAATAATTGATTTGTTTGGGGTGAGCATGATGGGTGTACTTTGAAAAGGTGGTTGATTGAGAAACGTAATGAAATCTGGGATTACCTCAGAATAAGTATATCATCCAGGTATCTTAGGATCATAGGATCAAAGGAAGTTACTAGGCTATTGGCCTTGAGGCCCTTACAAGCCTAGCCAAGAATTTATCCCATGTTCCGGCAAGTCAGCACCCGATGTCCCTGTCCAGCAGGGACACAGGTGAAATTCCAGGGGTGTATTTTCTGTTCCTCATCCAGTTATTCAGGTTGAACTTAAAAGGGTGTAATAAGGTACTCTGCTTCACCTGGACAGGGAGTCTATTTCAGAGAAGGGGGAGTCTCTGGGGCACAAATCTGTCCACCAACAAGTCCTATTAATGTCAGAGACCAGGTTGAGGTCGAGCGTGCTGGTAGTCAAGTTCAGCTTGACTTGTGGATATGCAACAGTCCCATCAAGGTGGGGTCTAAGATTGCTTTGTATGCCAGACAGAGATCACCTCTGAGGAGTCTGTATGAAACTGAGTAGAGGGACAGGTCTTTTAGCCTATCTGTGTAGGGTAGATGTTTGAGACCCTGAATTCTCATGGTGAGGAACTCTGCGGTCTCTCCAGTTGCTGCATGTGCTTTGTGAGGTACGTGCAGAAAGGGGCATTGTACTCAATAATGGGTATTATAAGGGAAGAATACAAGGACGTTATGATCTCCTTGTCCCTGGATGAGATACCCTTCCTAATGAGGTGGGCCATGTAGAAAGCTTTCTGTACAATGGAGGCAATATGGTGGTCAAAAGTCAGTTTGATATCAGCCTGGGTGCTAAAGTCCTTCACAACTGATTGCATGCTTAGCACCTTGTTATCATTGTAATAATTTGTGGGGACATCACTCTCCCCAAGGAGGATGAGGATGGTGATGATGATGCATTTTTTGGCATTCAGTTTGAGTACATGTTTCTGGCACTAGACATTTGTTTGGGTGAGACTCTGTTGCAGGAGGTCCGTATCACTAGTGGAATTGATCACAGCACCCAGCTTGCAGCCATCTGCAAACTTGGTCAGCCATAGCCCACTGGTTTTAGCCTGCACCTCAGAAAAGTATATCCCAAACAACAGAGGACCCCAGACTGATCCCTGGGGTACGCCGCTTGTTACGTGTCTACTGCTTGAGATTACTTCCCCTATTTTGACTAGGTAGTTTCTATCAGTGATCCAGTTTGCTACCCATCTGGTAACATATGGATTGATGCCTAGTTGAGAGAGTTTATCTATTATACCAGATTGGGGAATAGTATCGAAGGCTTTGGCCAGGTCAAGGTGGGCGGTGTGCATGGTCTTCCCCTCATCCATGACTTTGGTGGCTGTCTCAAGGAAGTCAACCAAGTTTAACAGGCATGACCTTCCCTTGATGAAACCAAACTGTGTGGGATTGAGTGTTTGGAGGTTGCCAGTGTCCTTGTTAATGAGGTCTATGATATGTTGTTCCATGGCCTTGCAGATCAGGTTTGTTAGGTTGATGGGTTTATAATTTCTTGGATTGGTGGACACTCCACCTTTGTGCAAAAGGATGACAGTGGCTGTTTTCCACTTGAATGGGATGAAGCCAGTATTCAGGCTTTGGTTGAATAGGGGTGCCTAATGGTTCTGCAAATGTCTGCCTGAGTTCATGTAGGATGCAGCCTGGAATTTTATCGGTCCCATGGAGGCTGAAGTTTAACACATTTGAAGTATGTGGACATGAAAACATGCTGGTGCTTCCAAGATAACATGACTAAATTAGCAAAAATGGGTGCACAAACTGCGTCCATGGCCACACCTTTGATTTGTTTGTAAATTTCACCCTCAAAGCAAATATAATTGTTTTCAAGCACTATTTACACGAAATCCCTAAGCATGGATATTTGCCTGTTAATCAAATAGTTAATCTGGACTAAGGCCTCAAGGAATAATTCAGGCTCTACATCCTGGGGGATACATGAAAAGAAGTTGATTATGTTAATAGTAAAGAAGACCAACTCATTGTCCCATAAACTTGGCTTTAGCATCCAGAGAAAATCACAGAAGTCTCAACATATGTAGTTGCAGGTTCTGGACAGGCTTTAACATATTATCAATAACAACTACAAAGGGAGGCATTTTGGATCCAGAAACAGATACAATTGGTCTGAAGGGAGAATTTATTAAATTTTTTGAATTTTGTGGATACCAAACATTGTTGGTATAGATGGATGTGGGTTCTTTAAAAATGTATAATCATTTAAGTCAAAAGAGTCTACTATAAAACAATCACTTTTCTAGTATGAAAGATGGACTTCATTGACAGATGCTGGAATATATGAACCACCATCACAAATTATTTTCAGCATCTCCCAAATAGAATTAATGTTATCAGAAATCACTATGCCCCCTCCCTTGTCAGGTTGCATAACACAAATGGAATTATTACTCTTAATGTCCTTCAATAACTTCTGTTCTTTCCTGTTTAAATTATACCTTTTATTTTTCATCATCCCTTGAGCACAGCATTTGTAAAAGTCCATTTTGCATACATTAAAAAAACTGGATAGTAGTGTTGCTGGGGGCTGTATTTTACTCCTGGGTGCCTTTTCTTTCCCAGCTGACAATGCTTCAAATTGTATCCCAAAATTCAATGTTCTGACAAAAAAATTTAATTCAATTAAAAACATCCACTAAATTGTAGGCAGGTGTGGGAACAAAAGTAAACCCTTTCTGAAATAATGAAAAATATTTGTCAGTATTTTAACGGTACTATAAATGTAAATCATAAAATTATCTCTAGTGTGGATACTATATTGGTAGCCCAGATTAATCAAAATATCAATCCCTGAATTCAATTCCTGTAACCCTTGTTCATCCTGTGATTCTGTCCCCATTGGTGTTTTGGTCCCCCGACTCAATTGAACTGGCCTTGTCACCTGAGGGGGAAAGGCAGGGGGATTTCTGCTTGCCAACCTCTCCAAACGTTGGAGAGGTGGAAACTCTAAAGGGTCCATAATATCAGGTCCATTAATGTCATTAATATTACTGGAAAATACTTTGTCTTGAACTGGGGTATCATAGTGATTGGTTGTATCAATGTAATGATGTCCTTACATTCACCACTGCAGTATTCATTACATATGAGATTTCCTGCTGTGGAAGCCCAACATCCGTCCAGTCAACCAAAGTCTACCATTGCTTTAAGGTACGCTAAACATCAGCCAAACACTTCTCATGTAGGGGCATAAAGGTGTCCTTTGGGGGTACCATCCCCTGACTTCTTTTCTGTCATTCTATTCGCTGTTTCAGACTGACAGTCTATTTGCCTATGTCCGGTTTCTGACATTTTGACTGCATTTTTAGGATTACTCCTGTTTGCTGAAGTCCTTACCATTGCGAATAAGTACCCAGTTGGGGGTTTGTTCTTTTTCTAGACGTTTTTGTGCTGTTTGGGGTTAATGTCATCCAGGAAGGGTAAATGCCAGTGTGGGAGACAGATTCCCCCTAAAGACTGCCATGATAAGTGGTATGTTTGCCTAGAAGCGTTTCACGACCATACGTCGCGTTTGATTTGTCAGATGTTCGGCCTGAAAACCCTTCATCGTCGGCTCTCTTTCCTTTCATTGTATATTGAGAACCAGCTTCTTAAGCTTCTTGATAAAGATTAAATGGAATGAACTTCCCTCCCCGAGGGTCAGCCATCAGGGAAGAAGGTGAAAAAGGTAAGACTGGACTCTCCTGCTGTCCAGCCTCTGTCGGGTGTTTCTCCCGAGATTGTTACAAACTCAGAAGCTCACCTGGCTGTGTTATCAGATGTTTCTGCTGTGTGTGGGTTGGAGGCCAGTGAGGATCTGGTGAGCAGCATGTCTGACAAAGCTTTGCAGTCATCAGTTTAGAACATTCAGGGGGAACCATGGTTGAATGTTTCTGAGGGTCAAAGGGGGTACCGCAGATTCTTATTAGGGAAGAAGCTCCTACTACGATTGTTGAATGCCGTTCTGAGTCAGAGCCCTCTCAGTTTTCTAGGGCAGATGTTCCCTTAAAAAAGAAACAGAAAACTAAATATGTTTCTTCTGCTCCTAGGGATCCACAAAATGAGTGGCAGGCCTTCACTCAGGGGTTATTTAATACTTTACTGTCATTAAGGCCTCCTCAAGGGGTTTTGGTTATTGCTTCTCCTTGGTCCTCTTCTACACTTATAAGGCTCAGGGAACTGAATTCTTTTGAGGAAGAGTTGGATTCTGATGAAGAATACCTTACTTATTTTACCCAGATTCCTTCTCCTTTATACCACAGATCTAAGGAGGAGGAATCTAATAGTCAGATACTCCTTCTGTGGAAATCTCCTTTGGGAACACAGTCTCTAGGATGATGGAATTTTTTAAGTGGGATTATGGTTAGGTCTCTGATATCCATAAGAGGTACTATGAGTTACTGCAGATGGACTCTCCTAAACCTGCAGCTATTCCTCCTGTCTTGGCTGCTTTGCTGGATGTTTTTTCCAATGCTTCTAAAACACCTGATTCTGTGACCCCTGCTCCGAAGATGCCTGATAGGTTTTATAGGGTGCCTAAGGATTGTTCCGTTTTGTTTAAATATCCTCTGGCTGACACTTCTGTGCTCTCTGTAGCCTCTGATAAGCCATCTCAATTGCTTCCGTCATTCAAGTTAGTGCCTTCTGACAAGGACAGCAGAACCATGGACAGGCTAGGTAAGAAGGTTTATACTTCAGCTACCCTATCTTTTAGGGCAGTTAATTATCAGACCCATATATTTAGGTATGTGTTGGCTCTACTTTCTCAGGCTTGTCAGCTTTTTTCTAATCTTCCAGACTCTTGAGATTAAATTGTCTGCTCTTTTCTTGCTAGGGACTTCCTCTCAAGTAGTTCATCATTCTATCAAATTTAGTTATGATGCAGCAGATGCCTCTTCTAGGGCTGCTGTTTATGGTTCAGTAATGAGGAGGTATTCTTGACTTAGGATTCAACCTTTACCTGATGATATTATCCTCTGGATAATAAACTTTTGTTTGGGGAAGCGACTGTTGGTTTGTTTAAGTCTCTTCAGCACAAAGGGAAGGCCTTATAGGAGCTTGAACATATGATCTGATGTTATTAGTCTTCAACTCACTTCTTGACTGTGGGCTCCGTTCTGAACCACGGAACTAACTCGGCCATTTTTCCCCCTCATGCCTCCCAAAACTCTTGAGCTAGGCTCTACCCATAATGCTCCTTCACTAAATAACTTTAGATCATGTTTGCCGCTTCATGGTGTCAGATGAGTTCAACCAGTCTCTCATGCCTTGGCAGTATATTATTGTGAGTTTCCTACTTTTTTGCACTTATCTCCTTCTATCTATAATTATATATTTTTTCTATATTTCTACCTGCTCGTCTCTCATTTGATAATCGAACATGCCATTGTCGGTGCTTCCTTTCCCATTTTCGTTTACCACGGGGGTAATCTCTATTACCACCATTAATATTTTTTTCTTTTTCCGTTCACTGCAAAAAATAAAAAAGGAGACCTTTTCTCTGTCTCTCTTTCCTCTGTTTGTGTGTGTGATAGCATGGCTTAGGTCTCTATTCTTTGACTATGGCAAATAAGTCTACTAAGGGCTCCTCTGGGTTTAAGAGGTGCCAAAAATGTGATAGAAAAATGCCCAACTCGGATGGACACACCCTTTGTGTTTACTGTCTAGCTGTTGACAATCTCCAGGAGGATTGGCTATTTGTCATGGCTTCTCCACCAGAACTTTGACAGAGCAGAAAAGCAAACTTATTTTAAAGGGACTACTGTAGGGTGATTTTGAAGAGGCGATATCTGGTCCCAAGACAGAAACTAGCTCTTCCTCTTCTTCTTCATCCAAAGCAAAAAATGATGACATTCAGTTCCAATAAGTTTCGCAGTACTGCCTGTAAAATTGACCAGACCTCTGTCGGTGTCGACTGCATCTTCAGCACTGATAGGTAAAGATGACCGGATCTCAACTCAAACATTGCTGCAGATATCTGAAGCTTTAGTAATGAAGCAGCCTCAGCTTATTACATTACCAAGGACCTCTTACTCTCCATCAGTGGACCCGTTTGATAACCGTCCACCAATTCCTTTTTTGGAACCAAGACAACCTAGGTCCCTATCAGCCTCCTCAATTCAGTCCACTAAGAGCATTTTTGAGTCAGATATTATGATACTGGTCAACCAGCTCCTGATGGCAAGTGCATTGCCTCAATTCTCACTTCCAAGCCAGCTAAGCTCTGGAGCCGGTCCTTCCTTGATGTCCATTCAGATTCCTCCTCTGACTGCAGCCAAGATTTTGGAGCCCCTGATACTGACTTTCATGGCTCTGACTGCCTCAGTGCTGGTTAGAGCTCTTTCTTCAGCACTGACAATTGCCTTGAGCTCTTCCAGTTTGTCAGAATTGGAGACCTCCCGGAGTCAAGGCTTTGTTGCTGGTTCTGAGGGGCAGGGTTCAACTTCAATACTTTCAGAGCCCTCCATGCCCCTCGGAGCCTTGGCATTCATAAGCTTGACCTTGGCTTCTGCCTTGGAGGTGGCTTCCTTAGAGCAGGGTGGGACCACAATTCCGAAGGAGTCTATTTCATTTCCAGGCTCCCATCCATCTATGGAGGGGCTGCCTTTTGGACCATGGAGAAGGCCTTGTCCATTGTGTACTCAGTCTATGCCATCCCTTGTTGAGCTGAGTATCTTGTACATCATCTTGACTGAAGCTTCCTCCAGGCTCATCCCTGGGACAGAGGGCACAGAGGCTTCAGGAATGTTCCGCCATGGTGATTTCTTCTTTGGATACCTCTCCAGAACATCCCACCAAAGAGGTACCTTTGAAGAAAAAGTGCAGGAGGAAGCACTTGGACTCCCTGCAAGAGTCTTTCACACAGGATACTGACTTTGATGAAGGGGAAGGTTCCCCTAGGTCACCACGTGATGATGTTTCCTTTGAAAACATCCTAGAAATCCTGAAGCAGAGGGGTGGCTGGACTTCCCTCCAACCTTCTACAGATGAATTGGTATAGCTGGAAGTTTTTTTTGCCCAGCCCTCTACCTCTTGGATCTCTCCACCCACTGACAAGCTTATTAAACTTATCGCTCAGTGGGCATGGAAGATTCCTGACTCCATCAAGCCTATCCCTAAAAGACCTGACCAGATTCTGTCTGGCTCTAAGGAAGAACAACATTGGGCCAAGGGTATTCCTGTAGGAACCATGGTGATAGTGGCAGCCACAAAAAAGGAACTTGCAGAAGAATATCCTACTATCCATCCACTTAACAAGGAGACTAGGACTATGGATAGATTTGCAAAGCACATATACACTTCCTTGACCTTCATTCTCAGGTCCTTGAATTATATGGCACACTTCACTAGAATGCAGAGAGATCCAATCAAAGAGCTTTCAGACACTCTCACAGAAGCAGGAGCTGAAGGGGTCCAAGACAATTTTACCTCTCACCTTGCCACCCTTGAATCGATTTCCAGTTCATCCATGAGGCTAATTGCTCATGCAGCTGACGGGATGACAAGAGCAGCAGGTTCAGGCATAGACATCAGGAGACAAGCCTGGATGCGCTTGTGTGACTTTTGCGGAGCAATTTAAATCTTCTTTCATAAACGCTCCATTTGATTGATCATCCCTGTTTGGACCAAAGGTTAAAGGCACACTAGCCAGATGTGAGAAAGATGGGAAGACTCTTTCTGCTGTGGGTATGCACTTACTAGCCAGATGTGAGAAAGATGGGAAGACACTTTCTGCTGTGGGTGTGCACTTCTCCACTCCTCAGCAACCCTACTCCAGGAGCCAGAGAAGTGGGAGTCTATGGTTCAAAAAGACCCAAGGGCCTTTCCAAGACTCATGGTGCAAATACTTCCCCTGGGGAAGAAGGGGAAGTAATAATGGAAGACACCATCCAAGAGGCAGACATGTCCCACAGAACTAGGGATCCAGAGATTCCTTCTCAGGTAACTCCTACCAGCGCTCCTGAATGGAGGTCCAATTGCCTTCCTCTGGAGGCAGTCTTGGGAGGATTATCCCTGCACCAATCTGCCTGGCTGCAAATGAGACTAGACAAATGGGTGCCAGGGATCATTTCCAGAGGATACATCATTCCGCTTTTAACAAAACCAAAAGTACAAAAAAGACTCCCAGACATTCCACCCAGTCACAGGGAAACAGCAGTCTTAGAAATCCAAAAACTGTTTGACAAAAGAGTCATCGAAACAGTTTCACCAGACCAGAGAGGATCTGGAATCTACTCAAGGTTCATTTTAGAGCCCAAAAAACAGGGGACTGGAGACCCATTTCGTATCTCAGCCAGTTGAACAAATCAATTCTACAAACCAAATTCCGGATGGTCTCAGTGCAGTCAATACTTCCATTTTTGGAAAAAGATGACTGGATGTGCAAAATAGAACTTCAGGATGCATATTACCTGGTTCACTTCAGAATGTTGATGTTTGAAATCTTCAAATTTCATATGGTCGACACTATATGATCAAAGTTTTAAAACTAGGAAAGTTCTGAAAGAAGATCTGCATACAGCATGGAACAGGAAATGTTCCCTTTTCCTCATTGTAGTGCGATCTAGGAGATGGTATATTTAAATAGCGGGGGTGTGGGGGGTGCAGGGGGGCTTTTTGGATGCATTTCAAAGTTTCAAAGTTATGAAACTTCATTCATATGGTCTCGACCATATGAAATTCAAAGTTTTCAAACTTCAAGATTCTGAAGTGAATCCCGTATTACCACATAAAAATGAAGAAAAGTGCTCCAGAAGATTCCTGCACTTATGGCTGGGAGCCAGCCACTATCAGTTCAGGGCATTGCCCTTTGACCTCACCACAACCCCCAGGGTGTTTAACAAATGCATGGCAGTGGTAGCAGCACATCTCAGACTGCTAGGATTCTGAGTAATTCCATATCTCGATGACTGACTCCTTACCACTACCACCAGGCATCAACATATACAAGCAAGAGATTACACCTTTCATCTTTGCACCACCTTAGGAATCACAATAAATTACAAAAAATCCCATTTGGAACCCACACAACAGCTGGAATTCATTGGCGCTATACTAGACAGAAGTCACAGGATTTGCATCACTCCAATTAGAGAGGCTCCAGAGGATCAGATCACAAGTAAACTGCATTATTCAGAGCAAATGTGTTAAAGCAAGACTCATCCTGCAGGCCCTAGGGTCAGTGGCAGCCTCTATTACCCTAGTTCCCACGGCCAGCTATCACATGCGGATTCTTCAATGGCTTCTGGCCTTCTCATGATCATTATTAAAGCAACCAATGTCTCATCAGATTGTGATCATCAATTATTGCAAACAAGACCTGTCTTGGTGGCTGCAGTCTAATGAAATCTTATCAGGCCATCCCTTTGTCCTACCTCAGTCCCAATCCATAGTGATCATGGATGCTTCCCAGATAGGGTGGGGGGAGCATTATCTGGGAATGACAGTCCAAGGCACTTGGTCCTAGATGGAGGCAAATTTGCATATCAATGTTCTAGAGATGAGGGCAGTGCTCTTTGCATTGCAAGCATTTCAAGATACCCTCCCTTTTGGAACAGTGGCAATAGAAACAGACAACATGTCGATAGTCTGGTACATCAACAAACAAGGGGGAACCAAGTCTTACCTGCTTTGTTGAGAAGACATCAGCGTTTGGCAATGAGGGATTTCTTCCAACCACTTTCTAATGACAATGCATATTCCGGGGAGCTGTAATGTAATTGTGGACAAGTTGAGCAGAATTATCCTAATGCCTCACAAGTGGTCTCTGCCACTGGAGCCAACTCTGCTGCTATCTATTTGCGTCCCCTCTGAACAACAAGTGCAGCAGCTTCTTTGCCCTAATCCCCCCTCTGAGGGAGTTACCCAAAGATGCTCTTCTCCACAATTGGCCCCCTGGTATTCTTTCTTTTTCCTCAAATATTTTTTTTTAATTTTCAATTAAAATAACATTTACATAATATTTTTAAATATCATTTTAAACAACTACATACAATATTTACAATAGCCTGACTTTCAGCTATATACACTGTATGTTATATAGACTGTATGTTAGTACATATAGAATTGACAGATCTGTTATCAGATATACAATATTGATTATTGCATCGTGTCCAACAAAGATATAACTTTCTTCCGAAGATTATTTGCCAATGGCCTGGGATAGATTCATAGTTCTTTGATTTTTATTTGCATCAATGCAGTTGTCTTCAGTAAAGTGTAGAATTCTTCCAAGATCGGGGGGTGTATTTGAATTCCACCTTCTGTTTACACATTTCCTAGAAATAGCAAGTATTGTCCATAACAAATACATATTTGTCTTATTCAGGTAGGGACCTTCATTTACATTTAGTATAATCCATGCTTTAGTTAAGGTAAAGGATTCATTAAATAAAGCTTGTAAAAAATGATTGATTCCATTCCAATATGATTTAATTTTATTACATTCATAAAAATATGAATCCAGTCTGCTTTATTTGACTTTTCACACTTCCAGCAAAACATTTGTAGTAGAACTGATCTTTTTAATTCTATCTGGTGTTAAACATGCTCTATGTAAGTATTTCCAGTTAAATACTTAGAGGTGTAATTAACGGATAGTAAGATGTTAGTTTCAATTTCTTCTGTTAACTGCAATGACTGACCTTTTGTTAAGAACTGCCAGTATGATGGTTTGGGAATTGGTTTATATGTTATTAACTATTTATATAGATTTGAAATGGAATTTTTCTTTTCACAACTATTATATATAAATTCATACAGAAAACTTATTAGATTTGGAATATCTTTAAATGAGGAATTATTAATTAATCTGCATAAATCTTGCGTGTACATTAGAATACTTTGTAAGGTTAACCAGTTTTGTGTTGGAATACTGTAAGCAGTTTTTATCATATGTATATCAAACATTTAATGTATTTCCACATTGAAACCAGCATAAGAATCCATTTTGTTCCCAGGAGATTATTGTTTCCCTATATATTTTGTGAGGAAAGTTCTTAGTGATGGTACATGGGGTTAAAAGGTCAAACCAAAGTTTTTCATCTATGTTTGCATTGATAAGTTTCCTAAAGGAATTGATGTAATAATTAATCAGCGTTGTTTTAGAAGGTTTTGTTATATTATATTGTATACGTATGCCTAGTATAAACAAGGGTTTGTTTGATTTGTCTACTATTAAAATTTTTTTAACAGATTAAATTCATTTGTTAATATAGCCGTTGTTAATTATTTCCAGTTGGCAAAATAATTTGGGTTTATCCAGTCTATTGTATTTTTAAGCACAGATGCTTTTATATATGTTTCTATTTCTGGGAAGTTCCATCCTCCTTGTTTCCAGGGTCTAATGTGATGAGTTAGAACTACTCTATTCTTTTTGTGATATCATAAAAATTGTATTAAACATGAGTTTATTTCTTTAAGAATCCATCTTTCAGGAATTAACTGTATTGCTAATGCTACATATAGTATTTTTGGCAATAAGACCATTTTTATTAATTGCAATCTGTCTTCAAAAGTTAATATGATTTTGTTCCACTTTTCTATATATATATTTACTGCTTCAATAATGTTTTTATAATTTATTAATACTGTTTTGTTTATATTTTTGCATAACACTATTCCTAAATAATTTGGCGCAAGTTCTTGTTTCCCTATGATGGATTTATCTGTAACTTGTAGTTCTTTTTTCTTATTAAAAATAGAAATTTTGATTTTGATCTATTAAAGTGTAGACCTGAAAGCTTATAAAATTTCTCCATTACTTCTTCTAGCTCTCCTAATGACTCTCTGGAGTTTGATAGGGTTAATAAAATATCATCAGCAAAAATCATTATTTTAGATATGTACTGGTTATATACCTCTATTCCTTTTATTCTTGGATTATTGTGTATTATTTCTGCAAGTATTTCTATAGCCAAAGCATTCCTTGAGACATTGGAAAATATAAAGGTCCTACCCAACACCATAATCTTGGGTGATTTCAACTACCCTGGTATAGACTGGACAAACTACCAATGTTCCAACTCCTATGCTCAGCGATTCATGGAATTTATAAATGTAAATGCCCTTGAACAACTAGTATGTTCCCCCACTAGAGGGGACAACATATTGGATTTAATCATCACAAATATGGGCGCCCATTGTACCACACCCGTTATCACTCCCTCCTTGGTCAGATCCGACCACAAACTGATAACCCTGGTCATCCTCACCCCTCCACCTCCCCCAGTCAAAGAAACCATAGTCAAAAACCTTTCCAAAGCAAACTTCAAACTACTTGCATCTGAAGTGGAAAGCTTCACTATTTCCTTGCAGAAGGATAATGATATCCAGGATGTGGAATCCTATACCAAGGCACTCTATATGCATCTTCAGGATTGCATGGACCGTGCTATCCCAAATAAAACCAAGACTCATTCCTCAAGCAAGAAGAAACCAGTCTGGTGGACCCCGGCCATAAGCAAACTTTACAATAAAAGGAGGAGACTTATACAAAAAAAGGCCAAATCTCAAGTAGAAAAATCATCCCTGATCAGCATTAGTAAGAAACTGAGGGCCCTCATCAAGTCAACTAAAGCTAATTTTGAAAAGAAAGTTGCCAAGGATGACAAGGATAACCATAAGGCCTTCTATGGCTATGTCAAAAACCTAAATGGCAACACTAAGGTCTGTTCTGAGCTTGTACAAAATGGAACAAAATACACTGACCCTTCTGACATTGCCAACATCTTGGCTAACAGGTTCAGTGCAAATTTCTCCCCCCCACCACCACCTACAGGGCCTATTACCATTCCAGGGGATTGTGTAAGTCCAATTATTACTTGGTTAACAAGGCTCTATCTAAAGCTAAAAACACTACCTCCATGGGACCAGACGGTGTCCCGGGCTGTGTCATACGCAAGCTCCAAAAGGAATTAACCCCGCATCTTAATACCCTGTTCAGTCTCAGTCTCTCCACAGGATATGTGCCCATAGAATGGTGCATGGCAACGGTGGTCCCGCTATACAAGGGTGGGGCCACAAATGACCCTGGGAACTACCGACCAATAAGCCTGACCAGTCTGATCTGTAAGGCTATGGAGCAAATCATTACGGAACTCATAAATGGAGAGATTGGGAACCTCCAGTCGCTGGACCCCACACAGTTCGGCTTTGTCAAGGGCAGATCATGCCTCCTGAACCTGGTGGATTTCTTTGAGACAGTTACTCAGGCTATAGATAAGGGAAAGGAGGTACACATGGCTTACCTTGACCTTGCTAAAGCATTTGACACCATTCCCCATTCAGGTATTATTGATAAGCTCACCAGCCTGGTCATAAACCCTTACGTCACAAGATGGATTGCAAACTGGCTCTCAGACAGATCCCATAAAGTAAGAGTAGCGGGATCTATGTCCGAATCCAGACCAGTAATGAGTGGTGTGCCTCAGGGCTCTGTCCTGGGGCCCCTCCTGTTTGGCATATACTTCTCAGAAGTACAGGCAAGCACGGAAGGGCTGTGGCTGACTAAGTTTGCGGACAACTGCAAACTGGGTGCTATAATAGTCTCCGGCCAACATGGAGATCCTCCAGAAGGGCCTAAATGAGACTGATGCATGGTGTCAAAGCAATGGTCTCAAGCTAAATGCAAAAAAATGTGTAGTAATCCCCTTTGGAAAAAAACAGAGTACCCGCAAACTACAACATAGGAGGTAATCCCCCTGAAATCTGAAGAAGAAATAAGGAATCTAGGGACCCAAGTAGATAGTCAGCTTTCCTTTGATAGCCATGTTGCTAAAGTGGTTAGAAAATCCTTCTATGTGACCCATCTGATCACAAAAGGGTTCGCATCAAGATCTAAGGATGTAATGGTGCCCCTCTACTCTTCCCTCATCAGACCCATTATTGAGTACAATGCACCAATTGGAATGTACCTGGCTAGACATCTCCAGCAGCTGGAAAGACTACAGAGGTACCTAACCAAGAGGATTACTGGCCTCAAACAGTTGCCCTATGCAGCACGATTGAAAAAGCTAAAACTGTTCTCTGTTGCATACCGCCTTCTCAGAGGCGATCTCTGTCTAACGTACAGAGCCATGTCCAACCCAGAATTGTTGAACATGCTCCAGCTTAGCAAAACCAAATCTACTCGAGCTACACACTCTAGGGATATAAACCTCAACACAACAATGAATAGAACATGCTGGAGGGATAGATTCCCTTCGCAGAGACTTCCCTTACTATGGAACAGGGTCCCGATCTACATAAAACAGAGCCCCTCACTATCACTCTTCAAAAGGAACCTTAATGAGTGGATGGGTAACAGAAAGTTCACACCGGGGATCATACCAACAGCACTACTAGATAGGGGCCAAGGGTACTAGCTGCTAGTACAAAGGTCTAGGGAACTACTAAAGGGGAGGTGAATACCACACAATGTGGATGGGCTAATATATGCTTTCAGGCAGATAGCCCATTATCAACCTATGAACCTATAAAATAGGAGAAAGGGGGCATCCTTGTTTAGTACCTTTTGTTATATGGATCGATTCTGGGGTGAAAGAACCTAATTTAATACAGGCTAAGTTATTAATATATATGTTTTTAGTAACATGATGACGGAAGGAGGAAATTGAAATAATGCTAAAGTTTTAAATAGATATTCCCAGTTGAGGGAATCAAAGGCTTTTTCTATGTCTAATCCGATAACAAGTGTTTATCTTCTTTATTCACATAATCTATAAGGGTAAGTATCCTTTTATTATTTTCATGTGTGTGCCTGTTATATATAAATCCAGTTTGAGCATTACTGTTTTGAAAGTGGGGTTTTCATTCTGCTAGTTTTGACAAATATTTTGTAATCATTATTCAATAATGATATAGGCCTATATGAGGTGCAAAGGTCTGATTGTTTATTATCTTTTAGAATTGATGTTATGAGAGGGTATTTCCATGAGGGTGGTATTTTTGCTTCTGACTGGATTTCTAGCAAAGTTTTATGGAAAAGGGAGATTACTGTTGGAGGGAAGAGTTTGTAAATTTCCGTAATTATACCATCTATCCATGGAGCTTTGTTAGATTTACTTTCTTTTATTTTGTCGACAATTTCTTTGTAGGATAAAGGTTTTTGTAGGTCTAATTTTAAGTTTTCCGGAATTGTTTTTATATTGATAAGGTTTGTATCTAAGTTTATTTGGTTGGTATCTAAATCTTCTTGTTTGAAGTGTTCCATATAATGGAACTGAAATGCTTCAAGGATGTCTCCTATATCTGACACTTTTTTCCCTTTCTTTTCATGATATATACTACCAATGTTATTTGCTATAGATTGTATTTTAATTCTTGTAGATAAGTTATGTAGATATCTGGGGGAGGTGGCCAATTAGTTTATTTTTAATTTTTCCAAGGCTAGACAAGTTTTGCGTGTTAGAATTTTCTTATATTTTTATTTACTTCTTTTATTTCTTTTTTGACTTCTGGACAATTATGATTTTTTTTAGGTTTTGCTGTCAAGAGTCTGGTTTGCAAGTCTAAGGATTTAGTTTCCCACTTTCTAACTTTGTTTTTGTACCAGCTAAGGGTCTTACCAAATAAATACGCTTGTAATGAGTTCCAAACCATGACTCTACTGATTTCTGTTGTATTATTAATTTCAAGAAATAATTGTAGTTCTGACAACATCCAGGGTCTGCATTCTTCAATTTCCATGATATATGATGGAATTCTAGTTGAGAGGATTAAAGGTTTAAACTCTATTTGTAGCTTCATTATCAGAGAGTCATGATCTGAGAAGGGGCATGGAACTATTGAGAAGTTGAGGATTTTTGTTTGTAAATCTTGAACTACGAGTAATTTGCCTGTTCTGGTTTATGTTCCAAATCTATGGCCTTTATGGGAAAATAATGATTTATCATCTTTTACTTTAAAAGTGTCAATTAAATGAAATGAATCAATTCATCTTTTTAAGGATTTTGAAATAGTTACTATGCGAAAAGACTTCTTGGTGGTTTCAGAAGCTTCTAAGGTACAATTAAATGGTCAATATTAGAACATCAAGGTTTAAAACCTTCAAATGTTCTAATATCGAACCCTCTGGTAAAATATCCAAGCAACAGAAACCCAAAATCTTTCCTAGGGAAAGATTTTGTTTGTCCTTTTCTGTTGCTTCGGTATTTTCAACACTGTGGTGGTAAGTTACGGGTCGGGTTCAGGTAAGTATGCGATTGTGTGGATGTGAGGCTTAGGGCAGGTTAGGTGAGTTAGAGTTAGGGCGCGGGTTAGGTAAGTGTGCGATAGTGATGGACCTTAGGGTTAGGGTTTGGGTTAAGGTAAGTGGATAGTTAGTGGTGTGTGCATAGTTTAGTGTAGGGTTGGTTGTAAGATTTTGGGTGTATGTGTGTGGATTGCTGTTTGTTTGGTGTGCTTGTGTTGTGTGTATGGGTTTTGGAACAGCAATTTTTTTCCCTGGGAAAAAAATCGCTGTTCTGACAGTTCAAGATTGTATGCTTTTGCTTACATAGGGCCGATTAATCCTTGTTTGTTTCTTTAAGCGGTCAGTGATCTAATATAAATCCCAATTAAAGTCTCCTCCCAGTATAAGATTTCCTTTATAATTGTTGGAAATACAATCTAGGTGTTTTTTAACCATTCCTGCTTCAATTCCTAGGAACCAATATAGATTAGCTAAGGTCCATATTCTGTTATTAAATTGAATTATAACAAATGCTAATTGACCTCCTTTGTCTTCATATTTATAAATAACCTTTGGAGTGATTATGTTTTTCTTCCAGATAATTGATATTCCTTTTGTCTTTGCTCTATAGGAGGATTGAGCTAAGACTGTATAGTCCTTAGGGTTCCAAATAAAGCTATAATTAGTCTTAAAATGCATTTCCTGGAGAAATACTACTTGTGCCTTATTTAGATTTAAATATTTTAGTAAGTTTGATCTATTATTTGCATTATTTAAGCTATTAGTATTTAATGATAAGAATGTTAAATCCATTTCAAGTTATTGTTGGAATAAACTTTTTGCTTCTTTTTTTTATTTTGATTATAGTAGTTATACCATATTCTCTGATAACATTGAATGCTATTGTTATGTGTGTAAACTTGGGAGTATAATTTAATGTTCATTCTTGTTTAAATATAAGTAGGGTAAAATTCTGGTCAGGCTTTAAAAAAGTACTTCTATAAAACATTAATTCTAAAGTATCAAATACAAGTAAATATGAATTTCCCATTAAACATGGAATGAAAGTCATTCCTAATCCAATAGATAAAGATAGATCTATTGGATTATCACTCATTCCTTTAACCAACAATATCAACTGATATCCATATGTTAAATTATTATATGGAAAATTTTCTTAAAAGAGATATGAAATTCTATATTATTATATTATTGTTCTATAGTATTTTATATATCAGGATAGAATGTTAGTAGTGTAAACAATTATTATATTGACTTAGAAAATATCCAATATTTAGTTATCCTTAAGAGATCCCAAACATGTCAGATATTTAATGCTGGATAAATGAAATGCAACAGAGGAGCATACACTAAATAAGCCAACAACAAATAGATTATTACTAAAATAATTTGACTAAAAAGACTCTGTAGGAGACAACGAGTGATTACCAATGAAATAAGAATTTTCTGTAGGTGTACTGTCTTCCTTTACTTTCCCACTCTTCAGCTCACCAACTTCAACTTAACGCTTATGAAAAGACATGGCTTATCAGTGGTATCCTGACTCTGAGTAGAGGTGCCCTACATTTTAGTGTGCAGTGCTTTTACATATTTATAGATTTACAAAGCAGAGTTTAAGAATGAACTATGATCACCCTGACAATTCCCATCCTGCATAGGGCACCTCCTGCTTCCAGAATGGGTAATCACATCAGGTCTAGAATGAATGTGAAGGTACCTATATGGTAATCAAAAGTTACCTTAGGTAAGTATTAATCAAATAGTATTTAGAGCATCTTAGAGAGTTTTCGGGGCAGTTAGAATACTCTTAAGCCTCTCCTCCCTTGACCAAAAACAGAGATTTCCCTTCCCTTTCTTTCTCTTGTTTTAAATCAGTACTAATAAAAGAAATTCAGCAAACATAGGTAAACAGAAATAACATTCAGTAGTCCGTCTTGTACATGACTCACAATCCATTAAACAAGTCAGTGACTAACATCACTTTAGTAAACATTATGAAGACAAATTAGAAATAATTTCCTAGCTCTTTAAATTTTCTGATAAAGCAAAAAGTTAACAATAAGCTATTTTACCTAAAAGTATAAAGCATTTCAATTTTTCCTTACATGTATACATTTCTACTTATATTGTAGTGTCAAC
The DNA here is from genome assembly GCF_019279795.1 of Protopterus annectens. Lineage (NCBI taxonomy): Eukaryota > Metazoa > Chordata > Ceratodontiformes > Protopteridae > Protopterus > Protopterus annectens. The sequence goes on along the minus strand of NC_056743.1, from coordinate 1,889,852,380 downwards.
ACTTCACTTCTTCAAATCATTACTTTTTCAATTCAGGTTTTGTTTTGTCAAAAAGGGAACAATATTTCAAGGGCACAATTCATATTTAGACTGATGTTTCAAATAAATAACTTGCCAGTTGCCAATTGAGTTAGTTTAGAATACATGGTTAGTGCAAATATAGCATGTTGCAAAAATAATATGTATTTTTCCATGTGCTCTAGAGACTGTCATATGCAATGTAGCATATATAGAGCAGATAGTTTATGGATTCAGGTTGTTAAAGTAAGATATGCTTATTAATCAGGCAGTTTCATTTAAATTCACAAGTAATTTGAGGACATTCAGTTGAGTTTTCAGGAATGTGTAGTCCAATGTGAATAATTGAGTCCACTTTTCCTCATAAAGATATGTCACAATTCATTAAAATAAGCAGAATCTAACATCTGTCTAATAATCATTATAAAGACAAATAATAGTAATTTCCTAGCTCTTCAAATTTTCTGATATCGCAGTAAGCTATTTTGACTGGAAGACTAAAACATTTCAATACTTCCTTCACTTCTTTCAATTCATTCATTTTACAGTTCAGATTATATTTTGTCAAAATGTCAATAGCATTTCAAGGGCACATTTAATATTTACACTGATATTTTAAATGAATAGCTATCAGTTGCCAAGTGAGTTTGTACAGAGTGTGAGGTAACTACAAAGATAACATGTTATAAAAAGTAATATGTATCTTGTCATGTGCTCTAGAGACTGACAATTTCAAATAACATATAAAATGTGACTTTTACAGTGCAGACAGCTTGTGAAATCAGCATGTTAAACAGAGTAATACTTTTTAATCAAGCAGCTATATTTAAGTGCACATGTAGTTTGGGAACATTTCAGTTGTGTTTTCAAGAATATGTACTCCTATGAGGATAAATAATAAAATATTACAAATAATCCTATTATGTATTTATTTTGGCGATATTGTACTTGAGGGCCTCACCAGATGCACAGTGGCAAGCCCCACCCAAAACCCACCCCCGTGCTGTTTCGTAATCGGGCACTAATGAATATGTATTCCCTCGAAGAATCCTAATACACTGTCCGGCTTTTAGTAGGTGTCTTGTGTTGTCCTGGAGAACAATTGTTTGTTTCTTATTTTAATACAAAGAAATGCGTATTTATTAAAGAAAAGACATGTTTCACAAACTTCACATATTTATTAAATAAAAGACATGTTTCAGAAACTTCATTTTGTTCCTGCATCTGGCTGCCTGCAAAGTATATTTTCTTTTAAATTAAACGGTAAACTACATGGTCACTTTTTAGCTAATGATTTAATCGGGAGATACATTTTTTTGTTCAAAATAAAGTATATAAGCTCACTTCTTATTCTTGTCCTGACCTAGGGTTACCACCAGTTTTCCTTTAGGCTGGGCAGTCCCTTATCTGGGCAGGTGTGTCCTTGTCGGGGAGGGGGATATGACAATGGCAAGTGTCCTTTTTTTCCAAGTTCCCTTTAGCTATTATTTTTGTATTTGAATCGCTTACCAACCAACTAAAATTCTAAAAAGAGAAGGCGTTTATTTTAGCTAAAAAGCTATTATTTTTGTATCTGAAACACTTCAAAATGTAACAAGCAACTAAAATTCTTCAAGAGTGTGCTTTCATTTTTAGAAAAAAAAGTCCATTCGTTTGCATTATTTGAATGCCATGTCAATCATGGCTCATTACATATGCAGACCTGGTTGTCAATCATTTGCGACATAGAAAAAACTTTAAAAACTGAGTAAAACACACAAAAGGAAAGTAGAAGCACGCTGACACAATAAACGGCACGGACTTTTTAATAAACATAAGCGCTTTCAGCTAAGCAAATGCTCAGCCTTCATCAGGGTCTGATGAAGGCTGAGCATTTGCTTAGCTGAAAGCGCTTGCGTTTATTAAAAAGTCTGTGCCGTTTATTGTGTCAGCGTGCTTCTACTTTCCTTTTGTGTGTTTTAATCATTTGCGACATGCCCACTTCTGCACAAAACACAGGGTGAGGTCTTCAAGTACAATATTGCCTTTATTTTACCTTGTTTAGGTTGCTTTTCATTTTAATAACTAAACATTACATTTTATTATTTGTTATCTGTGAGGCTAAATGCACTTTGCAGGTTCACGGTGCCCTTAGAAACTGCAGCAGTTGTTTACTGTTGCTATGGAAACGCAAATAGAATGTGAAGAAAGCTTCACTTCTCTTGACCAACAAGTACATTTTCCCTCCATTTTTATGTATTTGTTAATACTAAAAGGAAATAATTCAAAGGACAGATGTACATGAATGGGACATCTCAGAGTTAATCACGAACATGTCCCCAATCCCAATAAGCATAACAGTGACTATCATTAATCTAATAAATATTGTAATAACAATTAATTAAGGTCACTATTCCAATTAGTCTACCTTAAAACTAGATTATTTTAGACTATTATTTATCTATGTATAGCTAGTGAGTTATTAAATCTATGCAGACTATATTAGTATAGTAAATAGGAGATAATTTAGAAAGGGAGACAAGATGCAGTTAAAATAATAATGAGAAAAGAGAGAAGAGAGAGAAAGAAAAGAGAAAATTAAGAAAAAATACACATATAGTATGTATGTTGATTTACAGTATAAATATTGTATGTGCTAAATAACCCTCCTTCTGTGAAAGAAAAGTACCCTGTTTTACATACCTGAGGTAATGTGAAAACTCTCATATGTTATCTATTTTCAAAAAATATAGATAAAGATTCCAGTAGTTAGTTACCTTTGTTTTAAAATTCCTAGCAGTAAAATTGGCCCTTTAAAGTGATGTTAAAACAATTCATATCAGCAGATGCTTTGAGAGATTTGGCTGTAACAGTATCAGTCATTTGCTTCTTCTTTCTGACATCTGTCCAGACATTTGTTTCTTTTGTTCTCTTGAGAGAAGGTGACATCCAAGCCATATCTTCTGGTAAAGTAATCACATTATTAGTTTTAATAAATGAAGAGGCTTCCTCTAAGTCAGTAAAAGTCCTCATCTCGTTGGCATACAGTATTCTTATCTTAGCTGGTTATGCAAGTTGTGCCTTGATGTTATTTTGTATTCAGAAACATTATCACTGGCCACACATTTTTCCTTTGTTCCCTTATTCTAGATGAATAGTCGTTATCAAATCTTATCAGGCTCTGTTTATATTTTAGAGGTGCCTTCCTCCAAGCAGATCTTAAAATCAGTTCCTTGTCCAAGTATGAAAGAAATTTGATAATTATTGACCTAGGAGGAGAGTTTGAGTTAGTTGCAGGTTTCCCAAGAGCTCTGTGTGCCCTCTCAATGCCAAAAGAAAGTCCTTCTTTCAAATTTAAAAGTCTGGGATCCAGCTTGATAAAAAGGAAATAATATCCTCACCTTTTGTGTGTGCAGGTAATCCAAAAATCCCGATGTTATTTCTCCTCTTCCTATTTTCCAAATCATCTACTTTATTAACCAGCCAAGTGTTTTGTTTAAGAAGCAGTTCTTTCTGGGTTTCCTCTTCCTTAAGTCTGCTTTCTAAGACATTTAGAGAAACCTCTATTCCTGTTATCCTTGTCTGCTGTTGTTGTAGCATTTCCTTGAGGGTGTCAGCCTGTTTTTGACTGCTTGTTTTAAGATTTTCCAGGTTCTCTTTAAAATCATCCATCTTCAAAGACAACTCCTGCAGGGTAGATGCCATCTGTTGTAGTTCCTTCTTTAAGGCAGCATCCTGGTGAGAATTTCTTGAGTTGCTCATTTTAACAAGTGGATACATCTCCAAGCGTTTTGACAGGAAATTATTTTTAAAACTTCACCAAAATTTCTAATTATGTAAATTAGATTTTTATCTATAAGATTTTATACTCTGAAGAAAAAAAGAATATTTTTCCTGTCTTGTTTAACTAGTTATATGGAGCTGTAAAATACTGCTGCTTTCAGTTAGCCATTCAGGCTCTGCCCCCCCTGCCCCCTGGTATTCTGTATGCCTTTCCCCCTCCTCTTCTGATATGTCAGTTTCTAAAGAAAACCTAGAGGTTGAAGAACAAAATAGTCCTCATTGCTGTGCTCTGGGCTTGACAAGTCTGGTTTCTATTCCTTTGGCCTCACCTGCTTTGGAAACCTTGGATTCTAGACCCAGCTCCAGACCTGTTATCTCACCCAGAAGAAATGGTTCATCTGAATCTTCAGAATATCAAGCTCACTGCATGGTTTCTCCAGTTTTCATGATTGCCAGGCATTCATCCCTTACTACACCGGTCTGACAAATCATTTTGGCCCACCACAAGCCTTCAACTAGAAAACTGTACCATGACAAATAGATAAAATTTGCTAGATGGTTGTTTGACAGAAATATCGGTCCCTACACAGCACCTGTGGATGACGTTTTAGATTTTCTGGCCTTTCTTTATCAGTCTGGCTCCTCAGCTTCTACCATTTGAGTACATCTGGCTGTGATAGCTAATTTTCATGTTGGTTTTGATGGTTCTTCACTTATGTCTCATAAACTTTGTAAGGCCTTTTTGAAGAGCCCATTGCTCCATGGGATTTACTCTTGGTCTTACAGTCTCTTATTTCATCCCCTTGTGAACCTTCATATACTTGTGATTTAAAGTTTTTGACCTGGAAAACTTTGTTTTTGATAGCTATCACTTCAGCCAGAAAAATATCAGAAATTCAAGCCTTATCATGCAGGCCCCCTATTTAATATTTCATAAGGATAGGGTCTTCCTCAGGACAAAGCCATCTTTTTTGCCAAAGGTTGTTAAAGAACCAAATATCCATCGAACCTTACATCTACCAGTCTTTTTCCCTAATTTTTCCAATAAGGGAGAGTACTATCTGCACTTATTAGATGTTCACAGGCAGTTACATTTTTACCTTCACAGAACAAAGGACATCAGAAAATCTGACCAACTGCTCATTGCCTTTTCCTCTCTTTCCTTAGGTAACCCAATTTCTAAGGTTACCTTAGCTAAATGGCTTAGGGATTGTGTCAACTTTATTTATCACTCAAAGGGACATCTCCCACCACATCCTGTGAAAGCTCATTTAATGAGAGCTGTGGAAGCTTCTGCAGTTTTTCATGCTAGAGCTTTAGATAACATTTGTGCAGCAGCTACATGGGCATCTCCTTGTACCTTTATTACTCATTACAAACTGGACCAGGTCTCTAGGGGACGTGCATCATTCAGTTCGATGGTGCTCAGGAATATTCTTTCATGAGACCTCTCAAGATTCAGGTAGATAGGGACTCTGTCCTACATTCAAGGACTGAGTGAAGATTGACAACATCAGATAAAAAAGTTATGTCTTACCATAACATTCCATCTGTGTTGTTGAGCTTCACTAATTGTTGACATTCACCCCCTCCTTCCCCCTGCATAAGACTCTTAGTAGACCGAATATTCCCAAAGACTGGCTTCATAATAGGGATTCAGATATGGTCTCTTATTTATTACTTCTTGTCTGTCACTATTAGAGGCAAACTCGATCTGAGGTAATTTAGTGAAGAAGCAGTATGGGTAGAGCCTAGCTCGAGAGTTTTGGGAGGCGCAAGCTGGAAAAATGGCCGAGTCGGTTCTGAGGCTGGGAACAGAGCCCACAGTCAAGGATTAGTGAAGATCAACAACACAGATGAAACATTATGGTAAGACATAACTTCTTTTTTGTTTCTCCTGTGTCTTAATTTCAGAGAAACTACCCTTCTAAGCCAGACTTTTTTTGCAGGCAGTCTTGCCCTCCTGCTAAAGGTAAAAAGGGTAGTAAATGGGCTCCTTCTGCTAAGGCCAGATGGACTACATGGATTCAAAAGCCTTCCTTTCCTGACAAACCAGTTGCAGTCTGTCTATCCACTTGTTCCCAGCCACATTCCTCTTTATTTTCATCTTTCTCTTCTTATTTGACTTTACATATTTAGGAATGTAATCTGGGTCAAGCCTTGCGGGTATCTCGATACAGCCCCTCAGACATAGAGTTCTCTAATGAGTTGGAAGAGCTGCACAAGAGGTTCAGTGCCTGGGCATACAAGATGGATCAAGGTACAGCTGTCCTTTTTTTAAGTTTTGTGTACTATTTTTCGAAGTTTGTGCCAGTCTAGGGTGCTACCCATGGAGAGCCATTTGGACAGTGGTAATCAATAATCAAATCAAAATGGATCTGGAATCTGGGAATATCAGATTTTTATATTTCTATTTTTACAACAATTACACACAAGGATATCATCAGGAACCAAGTCATAAGTAGTAGACCCTGATGTCATAGAAATTGTAGGCAATAATGCCCCATTGTTGGTGTATAAGAACAAGTTAAAGAAAGAAGATACTGTGTTATTCAAGCAACAGAGCAAGGAGGGAGGAAGGCCTGAGATAGCCTGATTTCTATGGAAAATAAAAACAATTTTTTGTGTTTTTTAGATTATAATAGTATTTTATCCCATCCCTTGATCTACATGAGTATGTGTTCCTGGTATCTACCGATGTATGTGTCCCAGCATGTTGATCTTACTTCTTGTGAGACCTGTGGGATGTATTATGTGGGTAAAAATCAGGGACACTTTTTAAACATTGCTTGTATAATCCTAGAAAAGTTGCTAAAATAAAATGGTTTTGTGTTACCATGCACTACCTGAAGGATAGGATGACTGAAACTTAAATGGACATCATTATTTACTGAAGTCAGTTCTCACTTATTTTCCAGAAACCACAAATTTTAAGAGGAACATACCACAAGTATGAGCTATCGTATCTGCAGTAAGCAATAATACCACAAAGCAATTCACTTTTGTAGTAAGCAGTACCACACACAAAGCAATTGACTCCTGCAGTAAGCAATACCACACAAAAAAATCAGAAGCTTAACAGAAAAAGCAATACACTTCTGCAGACTGCAGTTTCTCAATTAGAACTGAAGCTTAATGGAACAGAAAAGCAATACACTTTTGCAGTCTGCCATTCTCACACAGAACTCCTTAACCAGAAAAAAAAAAAAAAAAAAAAAACAATACACTTTCTGCTGCTGCACCACCAGAATTAGTAGTGCGTGTGCAACTGTGTGTCTGTGTCTTTTCTTAAACTCCACTCACACACCCACTAGTGTAACTAGCATTGCATTTTCTCTTTTTTTTGCTTTTGAAACTTGAAGTCTAAAGAACAGCGTACAAGTTCAAATAAGCTAACAGGAAACCAAACATAATGACTGTATTGACATCCTATGACCCAGCTTTCACCTAGCCCCATTTGCAGTCGTTCTATAATCAAGTTGCATAACTTTAAAAAAAGCACATTGTAAGTACAAAACAATAAAGCAAGTTAAGCAACCGAAAGTCTTTTTCTAATTTGCATTTTTTTTGTAATATCTTGTACTGACCCAAAATAAAATAAACATGTCTGCACTCTGCCATTCTCACACATAACAACTGCCAGGTTGGTCGGTTTCTGATTTCAGCTTGCCTTAAACAGAAAAAAACACAAATACCCAATACACTTTCTGAAACTCTGCAGAATTAGAAGCTTAACAGAAAAGCACACAAATACCAAATAAGAAACAACCACTTCCACGAAAACAGTCTTACCAACAAGGTAAAAAAGAAGTCAGGAAAAGACCAAAAGCTCTGGATACAAATTTATTGTTCAGCTCTGCAGCTCCAAATACTGTTCAACAGCTCAAAGTTTAGAAACGAAACAAATCCATTGTCCTACGAACCACATTAATCTCAAGCGCTTTCACCCGGGCTCTCCCAGGCTTTGTCAAGATAAATAGCATACAATTCATCTTTCTTTTATAGTGCCATAATTAAATGTAATTACATTCTAATTGAAAGAACAATTGTATAATTGACAACATATCTCGTTCTTGCTAGCTAGCCCCTTAAGATGTAAAATAGTATAAAAACAAATTACACTACATTCTGAATTATTGTACTATAAAAAATGCACTTTTTATCAAAATTCCATCATGTTTAAAACATTTTAAATCAATTATAAATTAAGTTATGTAATAACTTAAACACAAAATATACAATACTTTGTTAATTTGTAAAACAATCTACTCGCTACTATACTATATACTAAAAAATTAATAATACTTATTAATAATTAATTAATTAATTAATTATTAATTATTATTAAGTGATATCTGCATTGCTTACTGTACTTATTTCCTTGTTTCACTTGAAAGAAAGTTACTGTTTGTCGTTTTTGCATTTAAGTTACCTGTAACACATTGCACTTAAGTTACCTGGCACTTGCTCACTAAAGCAATTATATAAGTCAGCACTAAAAATTAAAAGCACTACACCCTCACTCCCCACTGGCACTGGTTTTCAATTATTAAGGAATTCCCAATATTATTCTAGCATGTCCAAAGGTCAGTTGTCAATCTCCTCTCTGGTCCAGCTGGTGAATCTGGGAATCTTGAGGCAATGTTACAACTGCCTCATGTACACAGACAACCCTCTCCTCCTCCCAACAAATTCCAACACATGTGAGAGATGCAACCATATAGCCAAACTGGAGGCTAAGCTCTCTCAACTCAGTACTGGCATAAGCAGTCAGGAGGAGAAGGAAACCACACTCACTACAATTCCAGTCTCACATAGACCTACCACGACAGCAAACCAAACACATAATCACACAAAAACATACTCGGAGGCTCTAAATAAAGATCTGCCGAAGCAGCATAGACCTCCAAAGCAGACACCCAAGCAGCCGCTACCCCAAAACAAAACACGTGCAACACATATCTCACAAAGCCAGTGTGCCAAACAGTCACAGCCCTTAAGACTAAACAACACACCTGATACACTTGTAATAAGTGACTCTATCGTCAGGCACACTGACGTCCCGCTCACCAGGCTGAACAAGGAGAGGGTCACGGTGAGCAGCCTGTCGGGCGCTAGGTCCGCCACATAACACAAGCACTCAGGTCACTCCAAGGCAAGTACAAATATGACTCAGTCATTGTCCATGCTGGTGTGAATGACCTGAGACGTACCTCCCTGGACTACATGAAAAGAGACATAGAGGAGCTCTCTGAGCATGTAGCCCAGGCCGGTATGACCCTGACCTTGAGTAGCATCTTACCCTCACCAAGAATGATGCCACAATATGAAGACAAGATGATCAATTTCAACAACTGGCTTAAGTACTGGTGTCATTCAAAGGGGATCCAATGCCTGTCAGCTTGGGATGATATGCTCGACAAGCCACGATGCTTCACTAGGGACGGCTTGCACCTGTCACCCCTGGGCTTTCGGATATTGGCAAAGGCTCTTGCTACCCCCATAGTGCCTTTTTTAGGCAAGGCTCAAAAGACAAACCCACCTCCATAGGTATCACAAGGGATAAGAAACTAAGACTAATGCTACTCAATGCCAGAAGTCGAAACCTCAAGATGCACGCACTCAAAACTCTCCTTAGCATGGAGAACATTGATATCTGTGCAGTAAAAGAAACCTGGTTCAGGGCTCCTGAGAGCACCCCAGCACTGCCAGGTTATACCTCATACCATGCTTTTCGGCCCCAAAACTTGGACCGAACCATAAAAGGAGGGGGAGTATCGATATTCATCAAAGAAACCCACACCTCCAGGTTGGTGGCAAAGCACGAAGCATCAGAGACTATCCATGTGCAACTAACAGTGGGTAAAACTGCCTTCCAGTTTATAGCCTGCTACAGACCACCCTCCCAAACCCAGGAACCCCGCCTTCCTGAGAACACTGGAAAATATGAAGGTCTCTCCAAACACCATTATATTGGGCGACTTCAACTACCCAAACATAGACTGGGAGCATTACTCTAGCTCCAACACCCTAGCCCAAAGGTTCCTAGAATTTATAAACTCAAATGCTATGGAACAACTTGTTACCACTCCCACAAGAGGGGAAAACATACTGGACCTGATCATCACCAACATGGGGACTCTATGCTCCAGACCAGAAGTGTATCCCTCACTGGTAAGATCAGACCATAAACTAATCTCACTGGATATTCACATCCCGACCCCACCCCCTGCCCAGAAAACCACAGTGAAAGACTTCTCTAAAGCAAATTTCACATTCCTCAAAACTGAGGTGGAATCCTTCAAAGCCCCCGGGCCTGTGGAAAATACGGCCCAGACCGCAGAATCCTTTATAAATGCATTCTATGAACACCTTCAGGAATGCATGGATCATGCAATCCCAAATAAAACCAAGACACAATCCTCCAAAGACAGATGTCCTGTCTGGTAGACCCCAGCCATAAACAAACTATACAATAGAAGGAGGAAGCTACTAAATGATAGAGAAAAATCCCAAAAAGGGAAGGCATCACTGATCAGTATCAGCAAAAAACTACGGGCACACATAAAATTGTCTAAGGCCAGCTTCGAGAGAAAAATTGCACAGGACACTAAGGATAATCACAAGGCTTTCTTTAGTTATGTTAGGAACCTGGGTGGTAATTCCCAGATATGGTCAGAATTAGTCCAAAATGACAAAAAATACACCGAACCCACAGACATTGCCAACATCCTAGCTGACAGGTTCAGCAAACTCCCCACCAAAATGGCAAATATCTATCCCAGCAGAGTGCTGCCCCTGACATCTCAGATGCTCAGGTAAGAGCCGCCTCTCCAAAGCAAAAACACAGCATCAATGGGACCAGATGGTGTCCCGGGCTGCGTCCTACATGAACTCCAAGAAGAGCTAAACCCAAACATAAAACTACTGTTCAATCTCAGCCTTACTACAGGATATGTGCCCAAAGAGTGGCGTACAGCAACAGTGGTCCCTCTACATAAAGGTGGTGCCTCAACGGATCCTGGAAACTATCGCCCCATAAGCCTGACTAGCTTGGTCTGCAAAGCTATGGAAAGGATCATCATGGACCTCATAAATAAAGATATTGGGGACCTACAAACACTGGATCCTACCCAGTTCGGCTTTGTTAAGGGCAGATCCTGCCTCTTAAACCTGGTTGATTTCTTTGAAACAGTCACCAAGGCCATTGACGAGGGAAGGTGGTCCACACAGCCTACCTGGACCTCGCAAAAGCCTTCGATACAATACCCCACTCGGGCATTATAGATAAGCTCACCAGCTTAAATATAAACCCCTATGTCACTAGATGGATTGCAAACTGGCTCAAGGACAGAACCCACATGGTTAGAATTGCTGGAGCCATGTCAGACTCCAAACCAGTTACAAGTGGTGTCCCACAAGGCTCAGTCCTGGGACCTCTTATTTGGTATATATTTCTCGGAGGTACAGGCCAACACAGAAGGACTGTGGCTGACCAAGTTCGCAGATGACTGCAAACTGGGTGCCAAAATCAACTCTCCAGCCGACACAAGCATCCTCCAGAAGGGCCTCATAGAAACAGACAACTGGTGCCAGAGCCATGGCCTCAAGCTAAATGCCAAAAAGTGTATAGTCATCCCCTTTGGCAAAAACAAAGTACAGAAGAAGTAATTAGGGACCTGGGGACCCAAGTTGATAGCAATCTCTCATTTGACAACCCAGGCCAAAGTGGTTAGAAAAACATTTTATATAGCCCACTTAATCATGAAGGGATTCACATCTAGATCAGGGGAGGTCATCGTGCCTCTTTACTCATCCCTCATCAGGCCCATAATTGAGTACAATGCCCCTTTTGGGATGTACCTTACCAGACACCTGCAGCAACTGGAAAGACCCCAAAAGTACCTCACCAAGAGGATCAAAGTGCTCTAACAGATGCCATATGCTGCCCGGTTAAAGAAACTCCAGCTCTACTCAGTAGCATCTTACCCTCACCAAGAATGATGCCACAATATGAAGACAAGATGATCAATTTCAACAACTGGCTTAAGTACTGGTGTCATTCAAAGGGGATCCAATGCCTGTCAGCTTGGGATGATATGCTCGACAAGCCACGATGCTTCACTAGGGACGGCTTGCACCTGTCACCCCTGGGCTTTCGGATATTGGCAAAGGCTCTTGCTACCCCCATAGTGCCTTTTTTAGGCAAGGCTCAAAAGACAAACCCACCTCCATAGGTATCACAAGGGATAAGAAACTAAGACTAATGCTACTCAATGCCAGAAGTCGAAACCTCAAGATGCACACACTCGAAACTCTCCTTAGCATGGAGAACATTGATATCTGTGCAGTAAAAGAAACCTGGTTCAGGGCTCCTGAGAGCACCCCAGCACTACCAGGTTATACCTCATACCATGCTTTTTGGCCCCAAACCTTGGACCGAACCATAAAAGGAGGGGGAGTATCGATATTCATCAAAGAAACCCACACCTCCAGGTTGGTGGCAAAGCACGAAGCATCAGAGACTATCCATGTGCAACTAACAGTGGGTAAAACTGCCTTCCAGTTTATAGCCTGCTACAGACCACCCTCCCAAACCCAGGAACCCCACTCGGCCTTCCTGAGAACACTGGAAAATATGAAGGTCTCTCCAAACACCATTATATTGGGCGACTTCAACTACCCAAACATAGACTGGGAGCATTACTCTAGCTCCAACACCCTAGCCCAAAGGTTCCTAGAATTTATAAACTCAAATGCTATGGAACAACTTGTTACCACTCCCACAAGAGGGGAAAACCTACTGGACCTGATCATCACCAACATGGGGACTCTATGCTCCAGACCAGAAGTGTATCCCTCACTGGTAAGATCAGACCATAAACTAATCTCACTGGATATTCACATCTCGACCCCACCCCTGCCCAGAAAACCACAGTGAAAAACTTCTCTAAAGCAAATTTCACATTCCTCAAAACTGAGGTGGAATCCTTCAAAGCCCCCGGGCCTGTGGAAAATATGGCCCAGACCGCAGAATCCTTTATAAATGCATTCTATGAACACCTTCAGGAATGCATGGATCGTGCAATCCCAAATAAAACCAAGACACAATCATCCAAAGACAGACGTCCTGTCTGGTAGACCCCAGCCATAAACAAACTATACAATAGAAGGAGGAAGCTACTAAATGATAGAGCAAAATCCCAAAAAGGGAAGGCATCACTGATCAGTATCAGCAAAAAACTACGGGCACACATAAAATTGTCTAAGGCCAGCTTCGAGAGAAAAATTGCACAGGACACTAAGGATAATCACAAGGCTTTCTTTAGTTATGTTAGGAACCTGGGTGGTAATTCCCAGATATGGTCAGAATTAGTCCAAAATGAGAAAAATACACGAACCCACAGACATTGCCAACATCCTAGCTGACAGGTTCAGCGCAAACCCTCCCCACCAAAACAGCAAATATCTATCCCAGCAGAGTGCTGCCCCCCTGACATCTCAGATGGTCAGGTAAAAACCGCCCTCTCCAAAGCAAAAAACACAGCATCAATGGGACCAGATGGTGTCCTGGGCTGCCCTACATGAACTCCAAGAAGAGCTAAACCCAAACATAAAACTACTGTTCAATCTCAGCCTTACTACAGGATATGTGCCCAAAGAGTGGCGTACAGCAACAGTGGTCCCTCTACATAAAGGTGGTGCCTCAACGGATCCTGGAAACTATCGCCCATAAGCCTGACTAGCTTGGTCTGCAAAGCTATGGAAAGGATCATAATGGACCTCATAAATAAAGATATTGGGGACCTACAAACACTGGATCCTACCCAGTTCGGCTTTGTTAAGGGCAGATCCTGCCTCTTAAACCTGGTTGATTTCTTTGAAACAGTCACCAAGGCCATTGACGAGGGGAAGGTGGTCCACACAGCCTACCTGGACCTCGCAAAAGCCTTCGATACAATACCCCACTCGGGCATTATAGATAAGCTCACCAGCTTAAATATAAACCCCTATGTCACTAGATGGATTGCAAACTGGCTCAAGGACAGAACCCACATGGTTAGAATTGCTGGAGCCATGTCAGACTCCAAACCAGTTACAAGTGGTGTCCCACAAGGCTCAGTCCTGGGACCTCTCTTGTTCGGTATATATTTCTCGGAGGTACAGGCCAACACAGAAGGACTGTGGCTGACCAAGTTCGCAGATGACTGCAAACTGGGTGCCAAAATCAACTCTCCAGCCGACACAAGCATCCTCCAGAAGGGCCTCATAGAAACAGACAACTGGTGCCAGAGCCATGGCCTCAAGCTAAATGCCAAAAAGTGTATAGTCATCCCCTTTGGCAAAAACAAAGTACAGAAGAAGTAATTAGGGACCTGGGGACCCAAGTTGATAGCAATCTCTCATTTGACAACCACGTGGCCAAAGTGGTTAGAAAAACATTTTATATAGCCCACTTAATCATGAAGGGATTCACATCTAGATCAGGGGAGGTCATTGTGCCTCTTTACTCATCCCTCATCAGGCCCATAATTGAGTACAATGCCCCTTTTGGGATGTACCTTACCAGACACCTGCAGCAACTGGAAAGACCCCAAAAGTACCTCACCAAGAGGATCAAAGTGCTCTAACAGATGCCATATGCTGCCCGGTTAAAGAAACTCCAGCTCTACTCAGTAGCATACCGCCTGTTCACAGGTGATCTGTGCCTGACATATAAAGCCATGTCCAACCCGGAATTAATGGACATGCTGCACCTCAGAAAATCCAAATCCCATCGAGCTATGCGCTCGAGAGACTTGAACCTCAGCACTGAAATAAATAGGACATGCTGGAGGGACAGATTCATAACCCAGAGGCTCCCTTCACTCTGGAATAAAATCCCATTCCAGGTTAGGCAGAGTCCCTCATTGATTCTCTTCAAGAGGAATCTTGATGAGTGGATGAGAGATCGTAGGTTTACCCCGGGTATCACTTCTGTGTCACTGTTAGACAGAGGCACAGTATACTAACCTCGAAAAAGGGCATAGCAAAATAAATTTAAAATGGGTGGCGAAAGCCAAACACATTCTGGCTAGGCTTATAAATGCCCTAGAGCAGATAGCCTAGTATGAACCTGTAATAGCAGCAGCTTGTAAAGAGATATGAAAGATATTTGAAATGAACTTGGTAGAAGGAAATAAAACGAGGATTAGTATTCAGAGGTGACTGACAATGTTTTAGGGTACGTAGAAGGAAGACTGGACAGGTGAAGGACAACGTGTTTTAGGGTACGTAGAAGGAAGACTGGACACGTGAAGGACAATGTGTTTTAGGGTACGTAGAAGGAAGACTGGACAGGTGAAGGACAACATGTTTTAGGGTACGTAGAAGGAAGACTGGACAGCTGAAGGACAATGTGTTTTAGGATACATAGAAGGAAGACTGGACAGGTGGAGGACAATGTGTTTTAAGGTATGTAGAAGGAAGACTGGACAGGTGAAGGACAACGTGTTTTAGGGTATGTAGAAGGAAGACTGGACAGGTGAAGGACAATGTGTTTTAGGGTACGTAGAAGGAAGACTGGACAGCTGAAGGACAATGTGTTTTAGGATATGTAGAAGGAAGACTGGACAGGTGAAGGACAATGTGTTTTAGGGTACGTAGAAGGAAGACTGGACAGGTGGAGGACAACGTGTTTTAGGGTACGTAGAAGGAAGACTGGATAGGTGGAGGACAATGTGTTTTAGGGTATGTAGAAGGAAGACTGGACAGGTGAAGGACAATGTGTTTTAGGGTATGTAGAAGGAAGACTGGACAGGTGAAGGACAATGTGTTTTAGGGTACATAGAAGGAAGACTGGACAGCTGAAGGACAATGTGTTTTAGGATATGTAGAAGGAAGACTGGACAGGTGAAGGACAACATGTTTTAGGGTACGTAGAAGGAAGACTGGACAGGTGGAGGACAACGTGTTTTAGGGTACGTAGAAGGAAGATTGGACAGGTGAAGGACAACATGCTTTAGGGTACATCAAAGAAAGACTGGACAGGTGAAGGACAATGAAGGAATTTGACTAATAACTAAGGGAATAGGGCTTGGAAAGAATGGGAGAAGGCAAGGGGCAGGCATTTATCATCCAGGAGTTATGCACGTACAGATGTAGGAATCGTTTAAATATTCTCTTTATTCTGCTTTAAAATGCATTAAAGTCCAGTGAATGTGTTTCTCATAATACCAGCGGGTGGGATGCTATCAAAGACCTTAGATCCACATAGAAAGAATGGACAGCCCGGCCAGTATTCAGAGCCTCAGCAGTGTTCTCAAAGACAGCTAACAGAGATGATAGGAACAAACAAATTGGCGCACGTCTAGGAACTGTAAACTGTGAATGACAGTTTCTGATGTTCATAACATATTTCTCACCTGCCCAGATTTTCGTACAATGTCCATATTTTGACTCAAATCGTTATTCTTTTCCAAATAAAATTTGTGGTTTTCTGGCAAATTACTGAGGATTGAAGTCACTAAATAATGGTATGCATAAAAGTTTCAGGCTTTGTTGCCTTCAGGAAATGCATACGAATGCAAAACCTGTTATTCTATTGTTTATTAGAAGAATATTGAAAATCTGTCTCTATTTCTGGGCTTTTGTCCCCCCCATACGTTTTGGCTTTTCCAGATTTCTTGCACTGAGAGGTTGAGAGGTGTGGTCCCTAATAATGCATTCCATTATATTTACAAATTATACTGGTATGACTAATTGGTCTTTAGTTCCCGTGATTGGTACTAGTAGCACACTCTGTCCAGAGCACCTCTATGGCTCATCTCCAGGCCTCAGGATATATGGAGAGGCTAAGTCTGAGTAGGTTTAAAAGGAAGTCAGTGAAGCTGTGGTTATTGCTGACCAGAAGAGATCCTAGTATGTTCTCAAGACCATACAGCTAGTGTTTTCAGTTTTGGAGATGGCATTTAAGACCTGTTCAGAGGTTACTCTTAGGAGACATAAGGATTGAGTAGTAAAGGGTAGAAAGAGAGGGGCTAGAGTACAGAAAATTTGAAATTAATTTATCTGTGAGAATATTGGTAACGTCCTTAAGGATGGAGCAGGTGATACAGTTAAGAGATCAACAGTAATCCAAGGAAGAAGAACGTAGATACCAAACCAAATAGCGTAACAAGATTTAATCACCGCTTTCGTCAAGAGACTTCTTGACGAAAGCGGTGATTAAATCTTGTTACGCTATTTGGTTTGGTCTGAAGAAGTCTCTTGATGAAAGCGGTGATTAAATCTTGTTACACTATTTGGTTTGGTATCTACATTCTTCTTCCTTGGATTACTGTTGTTCTACTTGTTTGCAGTTAAGAGATCAACTCATCAACTCTATGAAGTGTAGAATTTTACATTTAAGATTTGTAGAAGAATTAAAAAAATATATATATGCCTGTTTTTGCAGGTGATGATGGTATTCAGTTCATACTTGACTTTTTGAGGTTTTGATCTTATTTCATAGTTTATTGTTGACCTTTTTGCTGTTTTTCAAATGAGAGAATTTGAGTTTATTTTTTAGTGTCAGAAGTTTTTTTCTTTTGTTGCAGAGATGGTCCATCCTAGGGGCTTGTTCTTAAATTTGCCATAGAAGCTTCAGTACATTAGTTTAGATGGGAGTAAACTTCTGTAGAACAACCAGCTGCTTTTGTTATAGCATCTTGGAGGAGAGTGTTTAGATTTTCTCAAGTCATCTGAGAATGCTAAAAGGTTGGCCTTAGAAAAACCCTTGAATACAGTGAGGTTGGATACTATCTTAGCATAGGATCTTAGGGACAATATGACATCATGGTTGCCTTACTTGACCATGGTGGGGAGAACATTCATGAAGAAAAGATTGTTGCCAAATTAATTTAAAAAGATTGAAGAGTTTGGAGCCCTTTATAAGAGAGAGTAGTATCTGTTCAAGACAGTTTGCATTAAAATAATGTTAAGGAAAGCTAGTGCATATTCATTGTTAGTGATTGTGATATCATGAGGTAGCGCCATCTGTGCCAGGGAGAGTAGGGCAGTGCATGTGTACACATCCCAGCATAGCTAGCTGGAGTTTTGTAAATAATTGTATGTTGTTTGACTGTCACTCTCATTTGTACAGATGTTTGCGTTAAACATTTATTTGTAAAGTTACTTGTGTTAAAGATGTATCAACAGTAGATCCTGCTAGATAGAAAGAATGTATGCATGTATATTAGGTTGTATTGTTGTAAAGGATCAAATGTCTATGTTTTATCACACAACCCTGGAAGGGTGGAAAGTTTGAAATTGTGTTATAGCTTTCAAATGCTGCCACAGATCTTAGCACATATCTGTGTATGTATTGATCAGAGGTGATGTCATCCTCTAACCAGCATCTGATTTCTTTGAAACTCTCACAGCAGAACAGAATCTGACAGGAAAGATTTCTCACAGGATATATATATATATATATATATATATATATATATATATATATATATATATATACACATATATATATAATCACACATCCACACAGACAGAGAGAGACATCATCTGTCTTTACTGTGTTAAGACACTCAGCACACATCAGCTTGCCTTGCTTTATTAAGTACTCAGGGAACAATAATTCTTTACTTAGTCAAGGACATTTAGTGTGACTAGCTTAGCATTTTTTCTGCATTTGTGAGAAACAATCCGGCTGTATTATTTTTATATCTCTCTCTGGTTGAAACTCTGTTGTTTATTGTATTTGGTATTCTCCTGTTTTCTGTTTTATTATTTATCATTAAATATTTTAATACCTTTCATTGTGACCAGTCCTTTAGAGAATACTTTTTAACATCTTGAGAGTACTTGTGCTTGTTTTATTGACACTGTGGCCACTACTGAAAGCCTTGCTGATTTGGTCACACTCTACCATTTGTATTAGTATTAATTTTACACAGTATAATTAGGTACCCTTTGTAAGAGCCTTAGGGTAGCTGACTGGCAGCAGCAGCATGATTACTTCAGGGTCTGGGCAGAAAGGGGTACAGCTAGAAAATCTGTGCCAGCTTTTCCCAGGTGTATATGTGTGTGTGAAACTCAAATATCCAAGTGTGTGTGTGCCAGCTACTAGGAACAGGTACACAGAGCTCCAAAGTGGTCTCCCACTGTTCACAGCTGCTTGAAGAGCTGCCAGTGTGTGCAGAGGGTGGTACCACTGCAGGTCATCTAATAGTATACTACTACACAGTCTCACTTTGACCTGAAAGTGACTCTCCTTTACTCCTTCCCATCTAGAAATTGTGTTTGCTTGCCTTATACAGCATAGGCTAGATGCAGACCTGCTGAATATAGACTGCTTTGTATCACTGTGCTCTTAGACCAGGCATCTTGCATTAAGAGGGCCTCCCTGGACCCTTGTGATGTGTATAGCTGAGGACCTACCAGAGTTGAAGATTGCTGGAAAAAGGTTCAGTTTGGAGCTTTCCCATTTGTTAGTTGGGTTAACTGTTTAAATGTGCCTGTATGCAAGCCATACACTTGCATGGGTTAGTACTCAGTTTACCAGATCTGCTCAGTGTTTGGCAACTTTAGCCAGAGGTCTGGAGTGCACCTCCACTGAAGTACAAGGCATCCACTGAAAAAAATACAAATTTAAGTATATCCTAAGCTAGTGCTGCACTTTGTTAACTGTATTTAATTAAATTACTGTTTAATTTTTGCTGTTTGTGACTAAGTTCAAATAGCCTAGTTCCTTCCCAAACACCATATTCAGAAAACATTTAGAAAAATCCTGCCGCAATGGATGGTTAGTTTCCCATCATTTCTCCTGCCAGCTTGATTGACATGGGCATCTTGAGACAATGTAGCAATTGCCTATGTATACTGACAACCATTTACTTTTAAAGCAAACTAACAACCTATGTAAGAAATGCAAATATACTGTGGAATTGGAATCAATTCTCTCACATAAAAACAAACTAGATTTCAAACAGATTGCCAGCACACATGCATCACCTCTTATGTAAACCTCACCTGTCACACAAAATAAGGTCACAAGACATAACTCCACATATGTGGAGGTACTCACTAAAAGCCTACTTAAAGAACAGAGACCTCCCAAATGCACATCACCTGCACTCATCACTAAGCATAAAGAAACCACTACACATATCAACACACAGCCGTTTCTCAACAAATAACCCCTAAGGCAAAACACAACAAATGTCTTTATCATAGGCAATTCCATAGCGAGACACACAAATGTCCTTCTCACTAGACTGGACAAGGAGAAGATCACGGTCAGCTGCCTATCAGGTGCCAGGATCCGACAAATCACACAAGTCACTCAGCAACATGTACTGTTATGACTCTGTCATAGTCCATGTTGTAGTGAATGACCTGAGACATACTTCTCTGGAGTATATAAAGAGAGACATGACAGAACTCTCTGATTATGTGTCTCAGACATGTATGCCCCTAGCCCTAAGCAGTATCCTACCCTCACCCAGGATGATGTCGCAATATAAACAAAAAATGATTGACTTCAACAATTGGTTCAGCTTCTGGTGTCAGTCCAGGGGGATCTAATATTTGTTAGCCTGGGAGGATATGGTAGACAGACCTCGCTGCTTTGCTAGAGATGGCTTTCTGATACTGGCAAAGGTCCTTGCCTCCCCATAGTGCCTTTTTTTAGGCAATGTCCAAAGAAAAAAATGTTCCAATGTAACAAAATCTAAGTGAGACATATTCAGTGTCATGCTGTTTAATACTAGGAGTTTAAACACAAAACTGCACTCCCTAGAAGCACTCCTCACCGTGGAAGATGCTGACATCTGTGCAGTTCCCGAAACATGGTTCAATGCTGCTGAGAGCACCCCATCCATGCAAGGCTTCTATGCCTTCCACATCTTCAGACCTCAAAATGAGCAGGTGGAGGTGTATCCATCTTCATTAAAACCAAATACACTTCGAGACTGGTCAAACAGCAACACTCTCTTGAACTACTCCATGTCCAATTAACTATTGGTAAGGTACCATATCACATCATTGCTAGCTATAAATCCCCCACCATGAACAAGGATAAGCACACCACCCATCTCAATTTACTGGAATCTCTTGCCATACAGCCCAACACCTTAGTCATGGGAGATTTCAACTATCTTTTATAGACTGGGGGCATACACATGCAAAAAACATGCTAACCCAGAGGTTCCTGGACATTGTTAACAGAAGTGCTCTGGAACAGATAGTTTGCACCCCCACTATGTGCTCTGTGTGTGTGGGAGGTCACTGTACTTCCCCATCCATGGCACCCTCCCTGGTTACGTCAGACCACAAATCAGTCTCATTTGAAATAACTGTTGTAACTGACATCTTCACAGGAACAAAAATTGTAAAAAACTTCACAAAACTAAATACAGCAAACTAAGCAATGGTATAAAAAGCTTTATACTACCCACAACTGCGGACACCAATGATCACTATGCAGAAGTGACCAGATGAAAACCAGGTCTTCCCATAAAAACAAGCCACCATGATAGACTTCAAGTATTAACAGATTATATAACAAGAGGAAGAAACTGTTGTCCAAAGCAAGAGGGATATCACTCTGCAGAAGAAGAATTTCCTCCTAAGCCTAAACAGGAAAATCAGAAATCTTGTAAAGTCTGCTATAGCAAATTACGAAACTAAAATCACATCCCTAGCCAAGGATAATCATAAGGCATCCTTTAACTATATCCAAAGTCTAAAAGGGAATGCCCACTTATATGCTGAACTGGTTGTGGATGGGATCACCCATACTACACTGGAAGATATCGCCAACCTGCTAGCTGGCAGTTTCACTGCAAACTTTACCTCCCTATCCCCACCTACCATATCCCAAAGCACACCTTACACCAGCCCTTTACATACCATCTAGAGAAAAAGTCATCTCTGTGCTTAACAAGGCCAAAACATGACCTTAGTGGGACCAGATAATATCCCAAGTTGTTTTCTAAACAATCTAAAACAAAACCTAGTAGATCCACTTGGCATTCTCTTTAGTCATAGCTTGAGAATTGGCTATGTTTCTACAGAATGAAGAACAGCAACAGTAATCCTCCTGCACAAAGGGGGCCATCAGTTAACCCTGGGAACTACAGAGCCATAAATTTAACCAGCTCATCTGCAAGGCCATGGAAATAATTATCATGGACCTTATCAACAAGAACATAGATAACTTCCAAAAGCTGAAGCTAACCCAGTTTGGCTTCCTTAGGGATAGATTATACTTATTAAACCTGGTAGACATCTCCGAGAATATCAACAAAGCCATGGATGAAGACATTGCACACAGCCTATCTTGACCTTGCCAAGGCTTTCAACATACTTCCCCCTCTGGCATCACTGAGAAACTCTCCCAGACAGAGATGTGTTGATCCCAGACCCTCACTGTTCATAAATTCATTCTGTGAACTACCCAAAATCATATACTATACCTTTATGATGTTTATGCTGCAAGAAGGATGGACATGTACCATTATGATGTTTCTGCTGCAGGCAGGATGGGCGTGCATCATTACTCTGTGTATGGGGATCTTCTTCTTCTTTCGGCTGCTCCCATTAGAGGTCACCACAGCAGATCAACTGTTTCCATTTCTTCCTGTCATCTGCATCTTGCTCTGTCACACCAACCACCTGCATGTCCTCTCTCACCACATCCATAAACCTTATCTTAGGCCTTCCTCTTTTCCTGTTACCTGGCAGCTTCATCCTTAGCATCTTTTTCCCAATATACTCTGCATCCGTCCTCAGCACATGTCCAAAGCAATGTAATCTTGCCTCTCTGGCTTTGTCTCCAAACCTTCCAACCTGGGCTGACCCTCTAATATACTTATTCCTAATTCTGTCCATCCTCGTCACACCCAGTGCAAATCTTAACATCTTCAACTCTGCCATGTCAAGCTCTGACTCCTGCCTTTTTGTCAATGTCACTGTCTCCAACCCATATAACATAGCTGGTCTCACTACCCTCTTGTAGACCTTCCCTTTCATTCTTACTGGTACTTGTCTGCCACAAAGCACTCCTGATACTCTTCTCCACCCACTCCATCCTGCCTGTACTCTCTTCTTCACCTCTCTTCCATACTCACCATTACTCTGAACTGTTGATCCCAAGTACTTAAACTCATCCACCTTCACCACCTCTGCTCCCTGCATCCTCACCATTCCTCTATCCTCCCTCTCATTCACACACATATATTCTGTCTTAGTCCTGCTGACCTTCATTTCTCTTCTCTCTAGAACATATCTCCACCTTTCCAGGGTCTCCTCCACATGTTCCCTACTCTCACTACAGATCAAAATATCATCTGCAAACATCATAGTCCATGGGGACTCCTGTCTGACCTCATCTGTCAACATGTCCATCACCATTGCAAATAAGAAAGGGCTCAGAGCTGATCCTTGATGTAATACCCACCTCCACCTTAAATGCATCTGTCACTCCCACTGCAGACCTCACCACTGTCACACTACTCTCGTACATATCCTGTACCACTCTTACATACTTCTCTGACACTCCCAACTTCCTCATACAATACCACAACTCCTCTCTAGGCACCCTGTCATATGCTTTCTCTAAATCCACAAAGACACAATGCAACTCCTTCTGACCTTCTCTGTACTTGTCCATCAACACCCTCAGAGCAAACATCACATCTCTTGTGCTCTTTCCTGGCATGAAACCATACTGCTGATCACTAATCATCACCTCCCTTCTTAATATAGCTTCCAGTACCCTTTCCCATAACTTCATGCTGTGACTGATCAATGTTATCCTTCTGCAGTTACTACAGCTCTGCACATCACCCTTATTCTTAAAAATCTGCACCAAAACACTTTTTCCTCCATTCCTCAGGCATCCTCTCACTTTCCAAGATTTCATTAAACAATCTCTGTGCATGGGGATACTTGGGATTAACATGGTTAGGCTTGTAAAGGATCTAGGGCCACTAGCCTAGTAACCTCCTATGAACCTACAGCATTGTGCTGCTGCTGTTAATGGAAACCTATGTATAGGCGATTCATGTTAATGATAGTTTTATGTTATGAGGGCATTTTATCCTTTTGATGGTGTGTTTACATGGATTTATTGTCCTAATGTGTGTACAGTCTTCATGTTGACATACTGTAGGAAAGTCACAGAGACAGAGTAATGATATTTAACAGGTGAGACAGAGTAATGATATTTAACAGGTGAGACAGAGTAATGATATTTAACAGGTGAGACAGAGTAAGGATATTTAACAGGTGAGACAGAGTAATGATATTTAACAGGTGAGACAGAGTAATGCTATTTAACAGGTGGTAATGATATTTAACAGGTGAGACAGAGTAATGATATTTAACAGGTGAGACAGAGTAATGATATTTAACAGGTGAGACAGAGTAATGATATTTAACAGGTGAGGCAGAGTAATGATATTTAACAGGTGAGACAGAGTAATGATATTTAACAGGTGAGACAGAGTAATGATATTTAACAGGTGAGACAGAGTAATGATATTTAACAGGTGAGTGGATAATGTGTGGAAATATTTTAAAATCATGTAGCAATGATAAAAGATGAAGCTCAGAAAAAATATGGAAATTAGTGCACACACACAGGAAAATGTCCAAACACTCTGTTAGACTTCCTACAAACTGCAGTTAGCACTCATTATGCAGGAAGATCATGCAAATGCTGAAGTCTGCATTATCAAAAGTTAGAAGGCTAGAACCACAGTGCTAAATGACAGTATGCCCTCTTGTACATCTATTTTGCTACAACATTTAGCATTTACAGGATCATGGTTTATACAGACTCATGAAACAGAAGCTCTGCAGGCAAAAACCCTAAAAATGGAATCTGTAGACTTGGTAGTCTATAGGGAAGATATTGACTTTCTTTAAAATTTAATGATAGGAGGGTTAATTCTCTTCTGAAGGCTACATGTGAAAAACAAAGCTATGGGAGAGATAACAGCAGCACAGAAAGCATCACCACCTGTTATGGAGACAAGCTGTGAGGACAGGCAGAACATTAATAAGTTCATGCTGCAGGCAGAATGAGTGTGCACTGTTATGATATTTATGTTGCAGGCAGGATGGACATGCACCATTACTATGTTGCTACTGCAGGCAAGATGGCAGCGCACCTTTATGATGTTTATGCTGCAAGCAGGATGGACATGCACTGTTACTATGTTTATGCTGTAGGTAGGATGGGCACACACCTTTACTATGTTGTTGCTGCAGGCAAGATGGGAGTGCACCTTTATGATGTTTATGCTGCAAGCAGGATGGACATGCACCATTACTATGTTTATGCTGTAGGCAGGATGGGCACACATCATTATGATGTTTATGCTGCAAGCAAGGTGGACATGCACCATTACTATGTTTATGCTGTAGGCAGGATGGGAGCACACCGTTATGATGCTTATGTTGCAGGCAGGATAGGCATGCACCATTAGTATGCTGTTGCTGCAGGCATAATGGGACCGCACCTTTATGATGTTTATGCTGCAAGCAGAATGGACATGCACCATTACTATGTTTATGCTGTAGGCAGGATGGGAGCACACCGTTATGATGCTTATGTTGCACCTTTATGATGTTTATGCTGCAAGCAGAATGGACATGCACCATTACTATGTTTATGCTGTAGGCAGGATGGGCACACATCATTATGATGTTTATGCTGCAAGCAAGATGGACATGCACCATTACTATGTTTATGCTGTAGGCAGGATGGGAGCACACCGTTATGATGCTTATGTTGCAGGCAGGATGGGCACACATTATTATGATGTTTTATGCTGCAGGCAGGATGAGCATGCACCGTTACTATGCTGTTGCTGCAAGCAGGATGGGAGCTCACCTTTATGATGTTTATGCTGCAAGCAGGATGGACATGCACCATTACTTTGTTAATGCTGTTGGCAGGATGGGAGCACACTATTATGATGCTTATGTTGCAGGCAGGATGGGCACACACCGTTACTATGTTTATGCTGCAGGCAGGATGGGCACACACCGTTATGATGTTTCTGCTGCAGGCAGGATGGGCGTGCACCATTACTATGTTTGTGCTACAGGCAAGATGGGCATGCATCATTACTCTGTGTATGCTGCAGGCAAGATGGCATGCACCATTACAATGTTTATGCTACAAGCGGGATGGGCACACACTGTTAATATGTTTTTGCTGCAGGCAGAATGGATGTGCACTGTTACAATGTTTGTGTTACAGGCAGGATTGGCATACACCGTTACTAAGTTTATGCTGCAGGCAAGATGGGTGTGCACTGTTATGATGTTTATGTTGCAGGCAGGATGGGTATTCACCATTGCAATGCTTATGCTGCAGGCAGGATGGGCGGGCATCATTACTAAGTTTATGCTGCAGGCAGGATGGGCATGCACCATTACTTAGTTTATGCTGCAGGCAGGATGGGCATTCATAGTTACTAAGTTTATGCTGCAGGCTGGATGGGCATGTACCATTACTAAGTTTATGCTGCAGCCAGGATGTGTGCACACTGTTACTATGTTTATGCTGCAGGCAGGATGGGAGTGCACCTTTACTATGTTTATACTTCAGGCATGATGGGCATGCACCATTAATATGTTTATTCTGCAGGCAGGATGGGCACGCACCATTACTATGTTTATGCTGCAGGCAGAATGGGCATGCACCGTTACTATGTTTATACTTCAGGCATGATGGACACGCACCGTTACTGTGTTTATACTGCAGGCAGAACTGTCAGCAGCAAAGTCTTTGCAGACAGCTTTGGCAGTCTGAAAGTAAAATGGCAACCACCAGTACAGTTGTCTCTACAAGGTTATGTTATGAGGGAAGTGTGTCACACATTAAGACAATTACACATATAGAAAGTTCCAACTATAGTGTGAGATGGTTGATGTATTTCATTGGAATGGATAAACTGTGTTCCTAAAGCATTGATTTTATGGTAATGTTTTGTTGATTTGTCACTTTCTGATGCTTAAACAAATAATATTGTTATTGCTACTGGACAGTCCATTCTCACTTCTTTACATAACTTTGTTTCCAGTTCAAAGCAGGAACGATTTCATACAGCTGTACTTTTGAGTAATTTGTTGTTGCACTTTCAGTCTCTCTTTGCCTGGGAGTATTTGCTGTTTTTAATGCCAGCCTCTGTCAGTCTGACCAGATTGTTTCTTTCTCATGGCTCTTTTCTTCCTTCTGTACTAATACAGTTCTAGATCCTATTCCTGCTAATTTTATTTTCCACGACTTACATATTATCTTGCTCTGTTTAGTTTAGCACATTTCTGTTTAAATGTATAGTCCTTGTGTGGCACTACATAACAGAGAGCCAGAAGACATTGCATCAGCAAACTGGTCCACTGTCTTAAAACAAGATGCTTTAAACTAAATTAGTGCATGTAGGTTATGTTTTAAACTGGTTTCACTTCATAATCTCAAAATGCTGAAATCTCAAATTTCAGCATTTCGAGACCATGAAGTTGAAAATGCAGAATGCCGAAAGTGCATAAGAGCGAATTTTAGTATCTCGAATACACGCTTATGCATTTCCGGTATGTTGCGTGAAGTGTTTGGCAGGTATGGTGTCTGCAATTGAAGGTGAGTGAGTGTTTGTGTGTGTTTTTGTACGTTGTATCTGTGGGTAAGGGTAGGGAGGTGCAAGTATGAGTGTGAGTGTTGGATTTGTTGGTGTTAGTGTATGTGTGATGTGTATTTGTGTGCGAGCAAGTCTAGAATGGCGTGATGTGATTTTTTTTTTTCATTATGTGCGATCTCGGAGTTGCTGTATATAATTAGGGGGGGTATGGGGGTGCAGGGGGCTTACCCCCTGCTTAGATGTAGTGTAGTGTGGTGTGGTTTGTGTACAGTGGGTGGAATAGTGTGTGTGTTATGTGGTGTATGGTGTATGTATGTTCGTGATTTTGGGTTTTGGGATTGTGAATGGTTCGGCTTCATTGTTTTGAAATGCTGAAATTCGAGATTTTAGCATTTCAAGATTATGAAGTGAAACCTTTAAACTACATTACTATCTATCTACACAATACTGTCTTGTAGTTGAATATTGTTTTACAGTAATTGTTACAACTGTCTGCTATGTGGTATTAACTATACTGCCTTGTATACTGTACATATTTGTAATTATAAATTGCCATTGGAATGTGTATTGGACATCGTTGTACAGTTGTCGTCTCCTATGAAATGTATATGTTTGCCCTACTGCTCTACATAGCTCATACTGCCTTCTATACTGTACACATTTGTAATTATAAATTGCCATTGGAATGTGTATTGGACATCGTTGTACAGTTGTCGTCTCCTATGAAACGTATATGTTTGCCCTACTGCTCTACACATCTCATTATTAGTACTTAATGTTAGTCAATATTTATCGCTTTCATATTTTTATTGTACTGGAGCTTTTCTCCCTGGGCCGCCACTGAAGAAATGTTATTTGCCCAGTCCAACACTCCAGGTAAACAAATGTAAAAATAAAAAATAAAAGATAAAATAAATAAAATAAAATAAATTAGTGCAGGCTGTGCTACACAAGGTGTAATGGATTGCTATAGGATGCTATTACTGTTTCACATTAGTGTTGAGTATTGCATGTAATACAACTATGTATGTTTTGAAGTTGCTTTTCTGTATGGACATCACACAGATTACTGGGTAGTAGAGACCATCCATAACAATGGAAAGACCCAAAACATAGTAATATAATGATTTCTTCATGCACTATTTAATGACACAGTCTTGTTGTGAACTCACACTTATCATGATTTCTTCGTGAACTATTTAATGACAGTCTTATTGTGGACTCACACTTATAATGATTTCTTCGTGAACTATTTAATGATACAGTCTTATTGTGAACTCACACTTATAATGATTTCTTTGCGCACTATTTAATGACAGTCTTATTGTGAATTCACACATAATGATTTCTTTGTGCACTATTTAATGACAGTCATATTGTGAACTCACACTTATCATGATTTCTTCGTGAACTATTTAATGATACAGTTTTATTGTGAGCTCACACTTATAATGATTTCTTTGGGCACTATTTAATGACAGTCTTATTGTGAACTCACACTTATAATGATTTCTTTGTGCACTATTTAATAACAGTCTTATTGTGAACTCACACATAATGGTTTCTTTGTGCACTATTTAATGACAGTCTTATTGTGAACTCACACATAATGATTTCTTCATACACTATTTAATGACACAGTCTTGTTGTGAACTCACACTTATAATGATTTCTTCATGCACTATTTAATGACACAGTCTTATTGTGAACTCACACTTATAATGATTTCTTCGTGAACTATTTAATGACACAATTTTGTTGTGAACTCACACTTATAATGATTTATTTGTGCACTATTTAATGACACAGTCTTATTGTGTACTCACACTTATAATGATTTCTTCATGCACTATTTGATGACAGTG
This sequence comes from Protopterus annectens, assembly GCF_019279795.1. Lineage (NCBI taxonomy): Eukaryota > Metazoa > Chordata > Ceratodontiformes > Protopteridae > Protopterus > Protopterus annectens. Next base: position 1,889,823,108 of record NC_056743.1, on the reverse strand, counting down.
TTATTGTGAACTGACACTTATAATGATTTCTTCATGCACTATTTAATGGCAGTGTTATTGTGAACTCACACATTTCTTTGTGAACTATTTAATGACACAGTCTTATTGTGAACTCGCACCTATAATGATTTCTTCATGCACTATTTAATGACACAGTCTTATTGTGAACTGACACTTGTGTCCTTCTCTATAGCTTCCTGCAAGTCACATTGATCAAAACCCAAAACAGAGGCAGTTTGTGTCTTTAGTAGCAAAATGTACTGCATTCAACTTAGAGAAAGTTATTTTGATATCATTTGATTCTGGATTCATCTTCGTGCAGTCTGATAAGCCTCTCTACACTCCCACAGATAAAGGTATGTTTACTTTTTGAAATGTATTATTTGTGAAAGATCTCCATATTTCTGAAGGTATGACATGAGAGTCTCTAGTTACGTTACACTTACACAAACTTGATATTTTTAATTAATGGGTAAAACAAAGATAATCATTTATGACCTGTCCTTACATATTTCCATACTGTGTCACAGCTACTCGCAATCCTTTGGAGACATTAAATGAGAGGTGACTCTACATGAATCTTTCAGCTCTTCATGCTTTTCTGTGACTTTTTATTTAAGATTTTATAAGCTTTACATTTTGTATTTAGTTGAATAAAGCTCTGGTCCCCTGCCTGCTTGGCTTGTAGTCTCTGTTACAGTTAGAAGGTTACTGAGTGACTGATCCCCTTCAGCCAGTCTCTATTTTGTGATTATTGGTACAAGGAGTACTAGGTCCTGGTTACTGTTTCTGAACCAACTGTTTACAGAGAGCTTCTTATCGCAGTGACTCTGGAATTTATTTTGAACTGTTTAGAATATGATGCAGTTACAAGGTCCCCCTCACCATGTATTTAATTGTTATGAAGCAGGAATTTATTTTGAACTGTTTAGAATATGATGCAGTTACAAGGTCCCCCTCCCCATGTATGGAATTGTTATGAAGCAGGAACTTATTTTGAACCGTTTAGAATATGATGCAGTTACAAGGTCCCCCTCCCCATGTATGTAATTGTTATGAAGCATGAACTTATTTTGAACTGTTTAGAATATGATGCAGTTACAAGGTCCCCCTCCCCATGTATATAATTTTTATGAAGCAGGAACTTATTTTGAACTGTTTAGAATACGACGCAGTTACAGGGTCCACCTCCCCATGTATGTAATTGTTATGAAGCAGGAATTTATTTTGAACTGTTTAGAATATGATGCAGTTACAAGGTCCCCCTCCCCATGTATGTAATTGTTATGAAGCAGGAATTTATTTCGAACTGTTTAGAATATGATGCAGTTACAAGGTCCCCCTCCCCATGTATGTAATTGTTATGAAGCAGGAATTTATTTTGAACTGTTTAGAATATGATGCAGTTACATTGTCCCCCTCCCCATGTATGGAATTGTTATGAAGCAGGAATTTATTTTGAACTGTTTAGAATATGATGCAGTTACAGGGTCCCCCTCCCAATGTATGTAATTTTTATGAAGCAGCTAGAAGGTCTTGTATGTATTTTAGGAAGTGAATGCAGCAGACCATTTTCAGTTTCAGTTTAGGTAAAATAACATATTTTGCATTTTAATATCACCTGGCTTTTTATTTTTATTAATAGGTCCTCTGTTTTGTTACATTGAATGTTCTCCTTTGTTAATTTGATAGATAGCATCTCAATCCTGCTAACCAAAGTGTTTCCCCTGTGACTTTCCACTCTTTTTCCCATATTTACATTTACTCCAACATTAAACTACAGTTTCATTTGGTTTTGTAGTCCGGGTGTAAATCTGCTGTGCACAGCAGTGATAACTCACTGGCAGGGAGTAATTTGCTGCTCTTTCTGAGGGGTGGACATTACTGGCTGGGGTACTAACTGCTTTCTTATTGGTTCTTTCACTTTTTTCCTCAGCTTAACACTGGGAGTTGACCTTACGTGCACCACTATGCAATGCTGTAGTCAACAAACACAAGCACTTTTATTTTCAGATTCTCTTAGGATCCTTGGTTAATTCTACCTTCCAGTTAAAGCTTTTCAAATTGCAGAGTTAAGCAGCTCTACGTCATCACATGTCTAAAGTCAATCTGATAGCTAGTCTACACTAAATTATTTACAGCCTATCTGGTTTTGGTGCCTGACACCAATTTTCTTCTTTTATCTACATTTATTATTTTACCCTGAATCAATGCCTTATCTAGAACTAGGAGCTGGAAAGCTATTATCTTCCCTTATTCACCCACCAGCCAAGTTTAAATCTGGGCTACACTAGAATATTGACTGCCTGCAGATAATTTATACTCACACTTCGATTAATCTATGTTGACTGCTTACCTTGAACAAGTTCTTTAACCCAGGAAATGAAGCACTATTATATTTTCTTAATCTTTTCTGACCACCTTGCACTCTTGGTCAATATGGAAGGTCTGCAAACTAGTCCAGCATCTGTTGCCAGTCTCATTGCAGTTGGTACACTTAGACAATAACCCTTTACTTAACTCACTGTCTGTGAGAGATGTAACTACCTAGCCAAATTTGAGGCCACACTCTCATAATCAAACCTATCCTGAGAACATCACTCACTTACACCATAGTCCACACAAACACACACTAAATTATCATATGCTGAGACACTAAAGGATCCTTGCCTGAATCAATGCCCAGGATAAACTAAACACTGCAATACAAATCGGTGATATCACAGCTGAGAGTCATCACAAAACAACACAGATCAGTTACACCAAAGCAATCTTCAAACACAAATAGAAATGTACTAGTGACTGGTGACTCCATAGTTGGCACATAGATCCTGCACTCACAAATTTGGACAAAAACAGGGACAGTGAGCTGCACCTCTGGAGCCAAGATAGTCAATTTTACAAGGGCCATTAGGACCCTTAAACCAGGCAAATATGTGTATGGCATGGGATGGCCCATGTTGGGGTAAATGACATGTGAGCAGAACCCTGAGGAATATAGAGAGAGACATGACAGAACTCTCCATGCATGTGCCAAATTTAGGAAAGACCATAATTTTGAGTGGAATTGATCCATTTCCAAAAACGATGGCAAGGTATAAAGAAAAGATCATTGCCTTTAACAACCAGCTAAAGACCTGGTGTCATTCTAAGGGGATCCAGTATACATCAGTATGGGAAATGATGACTGACAGCCATTCTTGCTTTGCCAAGGATGGTTTCCACCTTTCATTCTAGGGCTTCCACATACTGGCAAAAGCTTTTGCAGCTCCTCTTCCCCACTGTGCCTTTTTTACACAAGGTCTAACTGATGAACCCCCCCAACCAAACTTCCAAAAAAGCTGCCAGGCCTTGAGGTTATCATTATTTCTAGCACATCCATGTAAGTATCATTACATAAACCTGATTTACTTGTTCAGAGAGCACTCGCTCAATACCTGGGATTTGTGCTTATCACTCATATTTAGACCTGATGGAAACCATGTTTATCCATGTTTATAAGAGACCACAACACCTTGAGACAAATACCTAGAGACCAGTGGAGCTTATAGAGTCAAATTACTCTAAGTAAGATAAGCTAACAGTTCATAACATGCTACTGAATAACTTCCATGTCTACAGAAAATAACATAATATTCCTAAATATTCTGAATGAACTCCTCAGATGTAGGAATTCTGTTACCTAGGTAATTTTAACTACCCAGTTATTACCTGGGGTATCTATATCACCAGCATAGGATAAGCACAAAAATATCTGTTTAAAAAAAACACTTCCTGGACCATACTATTAAAGCACCTACTAAAGAGCAGAATATACTTTACCTGGTTTTAACAAACTTAACCTATATGCATGTACTATCCCCCGTGTATCACCTTCACTGGTCAAGTCAGAACTCAAACTAGTTACCTTTTCCATCAAAATCTCAAATTGTCAGAAACAAGTATTACAGAACTCAAGGACGTCAAATGTATAAGTCTGCTACAATTCTTTGATGAGGTCTCTAAATCTGAGTATAATGGCATTACCCACAATGTGAATTATGTAAAGAGTTATGCAGAAAAGTTCTACTTAGACCTGGACAAATAAATGAAATCAGAAGTTCCAGCTGGATCCAAGCAAATAGGGATGTCTAAAAGCAATCCAGCACATCAATCTTCAAGCATTAATAAACTAAATAGTAGAAGAAAGAAACCCCTAAAGTCATATAACAGAACAAACTAAGCAGTGCATCAAACGGATAGATAACAAACTGAAAAAGGACAAAAGAAGAACAAAGGTATCCCAAGAACTCAGACTAGCCAAAGAAGCCACAGGTGACTACAAATCCTTCTTTAGTTCTGTAAGAAAATAAGAAATAACACCCAACATTATTCTGAGTCTATTCACAATGGTATTAACTGCTCTGATCCAGTGGACATTGCCAACATACTGGCAAATAAATGTAGTCCCAACTTCACATCAGTGATATCTGTTCCAAGCCCACTTATCACAGAAGGAATGACACCTCCAACCATAATGAAAGAGCATGTGCTGAAGGTCTTCTCCAAAATGAAGAATATGTCATCCATGGAGCGGGACAACATACCCGGTTACTTAACTGCACTAAGTAATCACTGGGAGATCAGCAGCCTCTTCAACCTGAGCCTAGAAATTGTCACTGTCCCATGGGAGTGGAGTTGCAGCTGTTGCAATGCCACTCTGCAAGGGTGGCCCACCACAGACCCCGGGAATTGCAAACTTATCAGTCCAGTAAGTCTTATATGCAAAGCCATAGAATGTATTATAACTGACCTAATTAACTATGATATCAAAAGTGTTATCAGACTCAACCCCCAAAAGTCTGGGGTTGGCAAGAATAGATCCTATCTTATGAATCATGTGATTTCTTTGAAATGCTGATTGGCTGGTAGTGCAGCACTGATGTTCACTTTAGGTTAAGTCATTGCCTAGAGTGTAGTAGGTCCTGGGTTTGAATGCTGAACAGTCATACCTTTGTGGGAGGTTGGCATAATGGTTAACGCATTTACCTTGCAGACACAAGATGCAAAATTTGATTCTTGCATGGGGCAATTAGCTAGGCTTAAAATGGCCCATAAGGGCAGTTATCCTAGTACTAATCTGTGAACCTATGAACTTCTGTAACAGCACATCAATGCCGGTATGTAAGTAATTTCCCATACTGCTTTTCGGCTTTTGTGAATCAGACTAAAGTGTTTGGATCATTGCTTCATGCGTGGCATTAATAGAAATGCAGGAAGTGGTTTTCTAAAGTCTTTTAAAACTTGAAGATCTTTTATTTATTTATTTATTTATTTATTTA
>NC_056743.1:1889722787-1889815287 GCF_019279795.1 Protopterus annectens | reverse complement strand
TATAGGGGTAAGTAGGGAGGTAACTAAGGATTTGTGGAGGTGGTGTTAGTTAGGATAAAACTTTTCTTATTGATGACCTCTGCCCATGAGGGACAGGGGGCCAGACCAGGGTAAATTTATTACTTCTCATTCAACTGTCAAGATTTAATTTGAATAGTGTCAAGGATGAACTCTCTTTTACATGGATGGATATCCTATTCCACAGGTGTGGATCCTTTGGACCACATATCTTTCCCTCCAGCATGTTCTGTTTAGGTCCCAAGTGAAGTTCAGATCCCTGGATCTAGTGTTTCTGGTGCTGTTTGTTTTGTACATGTGCAACAGACCCATCAGGCCTGCATCTGAGGAAGCCTTGTAAGCCAGTCAAAGATCCCTTTTCAGCATAGCTCTGTTTTCCATCTTTTCACAGGCTGTCCAGATTTTTGCCTCATAATTTTATTCTGCTCCTCATTAAAGTTGTTTTTTTTGCAAATCACTGGTATGATCTGTGGATTGAAGTCACTGAATAATGGCATACATTTGAGTTTCAGGCTTCATATCCTTCAGAAAAATGGACACTAACACAACTTCTGTTATTCAAGCAACTTTCTAAGTTTATAAGAGCAGTATTTAACACCTGTCCCTATCTTTGGGGCTTTGTCCCCCATTATTTTAGGATTTGTCCAGATTTCTTGTGTTAAGAGGTTAGCAGGTATGCTTCTCAGCAGCCGGAAGGAGATTGAATACAGTGAAAGAGCCTTTAGGGAATCAGTGTAGGGCAGGGTATTCATGCCCTGAATTCTCCTGCTGAGAAACCTTTGTAGGCATTCCAGCTGTTGCACGTGTCTTATTAGATACATGCCAAATGGGGCATTATTTTCAATGTCAGGTCTGATAAGGGACAAGTAAAGTGGTGCTGTAATTTCCTTCGACCTGGATTCCATACCCTAACCTATAATCTGGGTGACATGAAATTATTTCTTTTTATCTTAGCTATGTGTCGATCAAAGGCCAGTTGCTGTATACATATATTCCCAGATCTCTTACTACTGGGTTGACCCTTAGGGGTGTTATATCAATGAAGTAATTAACTTGGATTATCAGTTTCTCAAAAGACATTATAATGCATTTTTTAGCACTGACTTCTTGTAAAATGTTGGTGTCTTAGGGAGGATCTGTAATAGCTTCCAATTTACAATCACCTGCAAACTTGGTGAGCCAGAGGCCTTTAACATTTAGCCTTGACTTCTGAGAAGTAGATGCCAAACAGGAGTGAGCCCAGCATGGAGCCCTGGGTACTCCATTGGTGACAGGTCTCCTGGTGAAAGTGGTCTCACCAATCTTGACTTCTTGCGTCTTGTCTGTGAGCCAGCTGGCAATCCAGCGAGTTATGAAGGGATTAATGCCTAACTCAGAAAGGTTGTCAACAACACCTGAATGGGGTATTATATCGCATGCCTTGTCTACGTCAAGTATACTCTGTTTTACCTTGTCTTTTGTCTTTGTGACTCAAAGAAGCTAACCAGGTTAAGTAGGCATGACCTACCCCTAAAAAAAAACATGCAACACCAGTTCAGCACACTGCTGTGTGTTGCTTTTAAGATTCTAAACATAGCTGAAGAAGACCTTGTGATTATTCTTAGCCTGTGAGGCTATCCTGACCTCATAGTTGGTCTTGTTGGACTTCATTAGATCTCTTAATTTTTCTTTAAGGGAGTTACTCTTCCTGATTTTTGGCCTTGAGTTTTCTCCTTTTATTATATACCCTGCTTAGAGGAGGATTACACCAGTGCGGTTTGATTTTAGTGTTTGTTTTGGATTTATTTCTGGTGGGTACAGCAGCCACTCTGCAATCATTACTATGTCTGTATAGGGATTTTATGAATAATTTTTCACAGGTTGCTGTGTTCTCAAGGTTAGGAGTCTTGAGTTTTGACAAACTGTCAGTAAGATTTAGTTTGCCTTACAATAGTTCCTAACTGTTACTGGTTTAGCTGGGTTTTCTGGGTTGATTTTACTACAAAAGATATAGCTTTGTGATCTGACCTCACTAGTGAGGACATGACATGGGGTAGGGTAGGGGAGAGGGGTGCAATGCTCTTCCATCTTGGTGAGGACCAGATCCAGTATGTTTTATTCTCTGTTTGGAGCATGCACGATCTGTTGCAAGGTGTTTGTGTTAATAAAGCCCAGAAGTGTCATGTCTGTGAGTTTGAGGCAGTGTACTTTTCCCATTCTATAGAGGGTAGTTAAAGTCATCCAAATATTGGGTGTTTGGTTGGATAGGGAGTGCCTCCAGTAGGTTTAGGTAAGAATCGTGAGACTCTAAGGATATAGATGGTGACCTGTAGCTAGTCATGATATGATGAGGGACCTTATCTATGATGACTTGCATGTGGATGAGCACCATGGTATCATCCTGTTTAACCTACCTGGAGGTCTGCTTGTTGTTAACATAGATTATGGCCTGTAGCTAGCCATGTTATGATGAGAGACCTTATCTATGATGACTTGCATGTGGATGAGCACCATGGTATCATCCTGTTTAACCATCCTGGAAGTCTGCTTGTTGCTAATGTAGATTAGGGCACATCCCCCTTTGGCCCCAGTCTGTGCTGTTGATCCAAATGTGTGGAAGGCACTGTAGCCTTGCTCTACCAGAGTACTTTCTATGGCTTTAAACTAAGTCTGAGTCATAGCAGAAATGTCTACATTCTTCAGCGTGAGGAGGGCTTGAAGAGTGTGGAGTTTTTTCTTTAGGCTCCAAGCACTGAGCAAGAACACCTTAAGGTTGCTTGTAGGCTTTTAGACCATGCTAGTAGTTTTGTCTTTTTGACATTCTCTAAAAAAGGCTCTAAGGGGGTGGGTAAAACCTAGGAGGGGACTGGTGAAGCCCCTGCTTGATGAGGAAACATGATCTTTGACCATGTCCTTCCATGTTGAGAGATATTGGATTCCCCTGGAGTAACATGATCTTTGACCATGTCCTTCCATGTTGAGAGATATTGGATTCCCCTGGAGTAACATGATTTTTGACCATGTCCTTCCATGTTGAGAGATATTGGATTCCCCTGGAGTAACATGATCTTTGACCATGTCCTTCCATGTTGACAGATATTGGATTCCCCTGGAGTAACATGATCTTTGACCATGTCCTTCCATGTTGACAGATATTGGATTCCCCTGGAGTAACATGATCTTTGACCATGTCCTTCCATGTTGAGAGATATTGGATTCCCCTGGAGTAACATGATCTTTGACCATGTCCTTCCATGTTGACAGATATTGGATTCCTCTGGAGTAACATGATCTTTGACCATGTCCTTCCATGTTGACAGATATTGATTCCCCTGGAGTAACATGATCTTTGACCATGTCCTTCCATGTTGAGAGATATTGGATTCCCTGGAGTAACATGATCTTTGACCATGTCCTTCCATGTTGACAGATATTGGATTCCTCTGGAGTAACATGATCTTTGACCATGTCCTTCCATGTTGACAGATATTGGATTCCCTGGAGTAACATGATCTTTGACCATGTCCTTCCATGTTGACAGATATTGGATTCCCCTGGAGTAACATGATCTTTGACCATGTCCTTCCATGTTGACAGATATTGGATTCCCTGGAGTAACATGATCTTTGACCATGTCCTTCCATGTTGACAGATATTGGATTCCCCTGGAGTAACATGATCTTTGACCATGTCCTTCCATGTTGACAGATATTGGATTCCCCTGGAGTAACATGATCTTTGACCATGTCCTTCCATGTCGACAGATATTGGATTCCCTGGAGTAACATGATCTTTGACCATGTCCTTCCATGTTGAGAGATATTGGATTCCCCTGGAGTAACATGATCTTTGACCATGTCCTTCCATGTCGACAGATATTGGATTCCCCTGGAGTAACATGATCTTTGACCATGTCCTTCCATGTTGAGAGATATTGGATTCCCCTGGAGTAACATGATCTTTGACCATGTCCTTCCATGTTGAGAGATATTGGATTCCTCTGGAGTAACATGATCTTTGACCATGTCCTTCCATGTTGACAGATATTGGATTCCCCTGGAGTAACATGATCTTTGACCATGTCCTTCCATGTTGACAGATATTGGATTCCCCTGGAGTAACATGATCTTTGACCATGTCCTTCCATGTTGACAGATATTGGATTCCCCTGGAGTAACATGATCTTTGACCATGTCCTTCCATGTTGACAGATATTGGATTCCCCTGGAGTAACATGATCTTTGACCATGTCCTTCCATGTTGACAGATATTGGATTCCCCTGGAGTAACATGATCTTTGACCATGTCCTTCCATGTTGACAGATATTGGATTCCCTGGAGTAACATGATCTTTGACCATGTCCTTCCATGTTGACAGATATTGGATTCCCCTGGAGTAACATGATCTTTGACCATGTCCTTCCATGTTGACAGATATTGGATTCCCCTGGAGTAACATGATCTTTGACCATGTCCTTCCATGTTGACAGATATTGGATTCCCCTGGAGTAAACATGATCTTTGACCATGTCCTTCCATGTTGAGAGATATTGGATTCCCCTGGAGTGACACCAGAACGTAAGCCAATTATAAATTCAGTCATTATTTTGTTCATACTTTGACATCATCCTTGGTGAAGTCGAATGCTGCTCAGTGCAAGACTCATGCCTGTCTGTGACACACATCCCTAGAGAACCATTATGTCTCCTTTCATATAGTCCAGTGAGGAATGTCCCATGTACTATGATAGAATCATATTGGGAGCTGGGATGAAGTCACATCAGTACTTGTGTGGTATTGTGGATGCTGGCTCCAGATAGGCAACTAAACATTATCTGCTTCTTGTTTAACCTGGTGAGGGGGGCATCTGTGTGTCGCACAATGGAGTCCCCAGTGACAAGAGTGTTAAGTAAAGTGAATACTTGCCTTATGAGCTTTGCTGTTGGGGGACCAACAAGTGTAAGCTTATGTGAGAAGTTTGGTGTTGCTTTTGGTGTTGCTTTAGTGATCACTGAGGAGCTGTGCTGTCATTAGGGGACTTTTGAAGTCTGTGAGATTTGGGAAGGTTCCATTTAAGCACCTCGACATAACACAATCTGTGTGTATGTGTTGAGAATAGTATGTGTGAGGGATGTTGTTTGGGGGACATTCATGAGATTTTTGGCTCCAGGGAAGTAACGTATTTACATTTCTCACATACTGTGTTATGGTATTTAATGATTGACTGGTTGTGTTATCTCAGAACATGAGACAATTGCAACATTCCCTTAGGATGCCCAAATCTACCCAACTGGGTACAGACACATTTGGAAATTGCATATCCATGCTGCCTGGACCTGGAATAGGGTGGGCTGTTCAGGATTAGGAATTGGGTATTAAGAGGGGTCTCCTAGGGTAGTTCTGGGGTTAAGGGCAAGGTGTTATATGATGCTAGGATATAGTAGTGCTAGTCAGTGCACAAGTAAGCTGCTCTAAGCTCAATTTCACGCAATGCCAACAAGTTTCAGACCTAATCGCAACTTTATAAGGAGATTTTATTATTATTATAAGATCAATCCACAAAGAAAGCAGAGACCATCTCTTTCATAATGAATAAACACAGTGGATTTGTAGGTAACTTTCTGTCCCATATCATGAATAACAGAATACACCTAATACATATTTGTCAGCCACTTAATGTGGTATTTGATAAGCAAATATTTCACATGCATATAGTGTATGTATTTATATATATAGGATTGTACTGTATTTATGCCTATTTTAATGCACATTTTGTATATCTCTCTATCTCTCACTTATATATATATATATATATATATATATATATATATATATATATATATATATATATATATATATATATATATATATATATATATAGGTCTACTTCTCTTAATCGACAACACAGTTTGTTGAGTAACAGAAGATCAAACCCACTTCAGCAAAAGTGCACATCATCGAAAGCGCACTTTCGCTGAAGCCGATTGTCAAAAAAAAAAATTAAATTGAAACTGTTTATGCAGGGGGGCAAGCCCCCTGCACCCCCCACACCTCCCCCACTTAAGTATACCAACTCTGAGATCACACTACAGTGGGGAAAATGATATATTTCCTTATCCCCACTGTAACCGGCTTATGCGAAAATGCACTTTCGATATTGTACACTTTCGCTGAAGTGAGTTCGATCTTCTGTTACTCGACAAACTGTGTTGTTGATTAAGAGAATGGGATCCATATATATATATATATATATATATATATATATATATATATATATATATATACGTGTGTGTGTGCGTGTATATATATTTTTTTCTCAATATATTCTGACTGGATCTTTTAATCGTACCCCATCTGCATCCAATCTTACTATTATGTTCTGAATTTTCTATGTACTTATTTTGTATATGATATTGTTGGTTGAAAAACAAACCTATATTTTCTGCTCTTTGAGCTCAGATCATGGCTGAAAATATTCAAGCGACCAGTCCACTTACCCAGTGAGCAAATTATAAATAATAAATAAATATATATTTTGAATAGGGTCCATATGAATTAAATCATATACCGCCTGTATCTGATTTAGGTGACATCAGGGGACAGAAAATGAAGAAAGACAAAACTAAATTCATAGAAATTAATTTTCAAAAGCAAAGAAATAAAGTGGGTTTTTGTTGGAGAGAAGCCCACAGACCCAGGGAGGGAGTGCTGGCCTGCTAACTGTAATCATCCTGAAGTCACTGCTTTGCAATAGAATGAGAAATCCATCATTTTCCTTATGGCTTTTACCATGAAGATAATTCTGGTGCCTTTTGTTTCAGCCTCATTTATTAAAGCTGCTATAGTAATAACCAACTCCTATTCACACATATATTCTGGTAAACTGAGGCACCCCTCTTCTAAAGAATCATCTAGTAAGTTACAAACCATAAAATGCAGAAGCTTTCAGAGAATAAAATTCCAGTGAGTGGAGCTAACCAGTTGCTAAAGTGGCTTGTAACTCACAGGGTCATCCACAAATACCTTTCTGGTTTTCCTTGAGTACTGGCATGTCCACAAACAGCCTGTTGATATTCCTTTGAATAAATTCATAGGCTGCTTCCTGAAAAAAAAAAAATAAAAAAAAATAAATCCATAGGCTGCTTCCTGAAAAAAAAAAAAAAAAAAAAAAATCTCTTGTTTTCCCACCTTACTGAACTAGAGTAGTCCAGTTTCAGAGTTGCTGATCCCTGGGCTTTGTTTTTAGTTCCTGTTACTGATCCATTGCCTTATTAGGAAGGAGGGAAGTTTCTTTGCTTACCAGTGGGAGTGGGAAGCACTGAGCAGCCTTTTTGTCCGAATTGGTGAAGTTTCAGCCAGAAACTAGTAGTCTATTGGTCGTTTTGGGCCAATTCCTAGCTCCTTTCAGCCCCCTGCTATAAAACACGCTAAACACGTGTTTTCCAGCTTGTACCAACTCTGCACAGATCCTCGTGGTGGCCTGCAGAGTGATCCAAGCAGCAGAGAGCTAAAATAGTGACTTTCTACCAGATATAAGTAATTTTTGTGGCTTTCCCACTGTTATTAAGCTAGCGACTGCATTTCGCCTGTTTTACTGCTACTTTAAGTGATTTCTGCATTTTACACTGTTTATTGCACTTTAAGTTACTAATTGTTGCAAATTGTTTCTGTAGGCTACACACTAAAGTGCGCTAGCCGATTTACAGCATTTATAGCATTTACTGTCTGTTTTTTTCCTTATCTCTGTAATAAAACAAAAAAATCTCTTGTTTTCCCGCCTTACTGAACTAGAGTAGTCCAGTTTCAGAGTTGCTGATCCCTGGGCTTTGTTTTTAGTTCCTGTTACTGATCCATAGCCTTATTAGGAAGGAGGGAAGTTTCTTTGCTTACCAGTGGGAGTGGGAAGCACTGAGCGGCCTTTTTGTCCGATTTGGTGAAGTTTCAGCCAGAAACTAGTAGTCCATTGGTTGTTTTGGGCCAATTCCTAGCTCCCTTCAGCCCCCTGCTATAAAACACGCTAAACTGTACTGCTGATCTAACCAGCATATCCTACAACTGAAAAGTTCATCTCTACTTGATTCCCAAGTAGACTATTCTCTATCTGTAAAGCCTAGCATTTACTCCTACAGTACTTGCACCTTGATAAAGCACTCTTATTATAGATAGTACCCCACCAGCCTAAAACCCACTTCCCCCGGAGTCCTTTGAAAGTCTCTTTATCTACTACTTCTAGTATGTCGAGGGATCAGTTGCTAGTGTCCTCTCGAGCTCAACTGGTGAACCTGGGAATATTGAGGCAATGTTACAATTGCCTTATGTACACAGACAATCCTCTCCTTCTCCCACAAAACACAAATACATGTGAGAGATGCAACTATACGGCCAAACTGGAGGCTGAGCTCTCTCAACATAGGACTGGCAAGACCAGACAGGAGGAGAAGGTAACCACACACAATACATACCCAGTCACACATGGCACCATCACAACTTCAAATCATACACATACTCACACAAAGACATACTCGGAGGCTCTGATCAAAAATTTACCAAAACAGCAGAGGCCACCAAAGCAGACACCCAAACAACTACCACCTCACGACCCAACACATGCAACACATAGACCACACAGTCAGAGTGTCAAACAGCCACAGCCCTTAAGGCCAAACAAAATGCCAGACACACTTGTCATTGGTGATTCCATAGTCAGACACACTGACGTCCCGCTCACCAGACTGAGTAAGGAGAAGGTCACAGTAAGCTGCCTGTCGGGCGCTAGAATCCACCACATAATGCAAGCACTCAGGTCTCTCAACAGCAGGTACAAGTACGACTCAGTCATTGTCCACGCTGGTGTCAACAACCTGAGACGTACCTCCTTGGACTACATGAAAAGGGACATCGAGAAGCTCTCTGATTATGTAGCCCAGGCAGGTATGACCCTGACCTTGAGCAGTATCCTACCTTCACCTAGAATGATGCCACAATACAGTGATAAGATGATCAGCTTTAATAATTGGCTTAAATTCTGGTGTCATTCAAAGGGATCCAATGTCTGTCTGCCTGGGATGACATGCTGGACAAGCCACGCTGCTTCCAAGGGACGGCTTGCACCTGTCACCCTGGGCTTCCGGATATTGGCAAAGGCTCTTGCCACCCCCATAGTGCCTTTTTAGGCAAGGCTCAAATTCTAAACCTACTACCCTAGAACACCAAAAGGAAAAAACTAAGGGTAATGCTGCTCAATGCCAGAAGTCTCAATCTCAAGATGCACGGAGGCCCTTCTCAATATGGAGAACATCGATGTCTGTGCTGTGACAGAAACCTGGTTCAAGGCTCCTGAGAGCACCCCAGCACTAACAGGTTTCACCTCATATCATGCGTTCCGGCCCCAAAATCCGGACAACACCAAGAAAGGAGGGTGTCCATATTCATAAAGGACACCCACACCTCAAGGTTGGTGGCAACGCACGATGCATCGGAGACCATCCAGGTGCAATTAACCATAGGCAAGACTGCTCTGCAATTTGTAGCATGTTACAGGCCACCCTCTCAAACTCAGGAAACTCACATGGCCTTCCTGAAAACATTGGAGGGATAAATGTATCTCCAAACACCATCATACTAGGTGACTTCAACTACCCTAATATAGACTGGGAACACTACTCAAGCCCGAACACTCTAACCCAAAGATTCCTGGAGTTCATAAACTCAAATGCCATGGAACAACTAGTCACCATCCCCACAAGAGGAGAAAACATACTTGATCTCATCATCATGAACATGGGATCAAAATGTTCAACACGGAAGTATACCCTCACTGGTGAGATCAGATCATAAACTAATCTCGCTGGAGGTCCTCATCCCGCCCCCACCTGAAACAAAAAGACCACAGTGAAAAACTTCTCAAAAGCCGATTTCACACTTCTAAAAACTAGTGTGGTCTCCTTTAAGGCCCCTGAGCCAGTGGTAAACATTACTCAAACCGCTGAATCACTTACAAATGCCTTCTACCAGCACCTACAGGACTGCATGGATCAGGCAATCCCAAACAAAACTAAGACTCTCTGTACCAAAGGCAAGCGTCCAGTCTGGTGGACCCCAGCCATAAACAAGCTCTACAACAAAAGGAGGAAGCTACTACAAGATAGAGCAAAATCCTTGAAAGGTAAGACACCTTTGATCATTATAAGTAAAAACTAAGAGCTCTCATAAAATCATCCAAGGCAAATTTTGAGAGAAAAATCGCCAAGGACTCTAAAGACAATCATAAGGCCTTCTTTAGCTATGTTAGAAACCTAGGAGGAAACTCCCAGATATGCTCAGAATTAGTTCAAAATGATGTGAAAATTACTGAACCTACACACATTGCTAACATACTGGCTGACAGGTTCAGTGCAAACTTCTCCCCTCCCCCAAAAGCAGAGATATCTATTCCAGAGTATTGTAGCCCCAGAAACATCTCCAATGCCCAGGTGAGAACTGCCCTCACTAAGGCAAAAACACCGCATCCATGGGACCGGATGGTGTCCCCGGCTGTGTGCTTCATGAACTCAACGAGGAATTAAACCCACAGTTAGGACAGCTGTTTAATCTTAGCCTCACCTCAGGATACGCACCCAAGGAGTGGCGGACTGTGGTCCCACTTCATAAGGGCGGTGCCTCCACAGACCCTGGAAATTATCGCCCCATTAGCTTGACAAGCCTTATCTGCAAAGCCATGGAGAGGATCATAATGGAACTCATAAATAAAGACATAGGGAACTTGCAGACTTTGGATCCAACCCAGTTTGGCTTTGTCAAAGGCAGATCCTGCCTCTTAAACTTGGTTGACTTTTTCGAGACAGTCACCAAGGCCATTGATGAGGGAAAGGCAGTCCATACAGCCTACCTCGACCTGGCAAAGGCCTTCAACACAATACCCCACTCAGGTATCATCGAAAAACTCATCAGCTTGAATGTAAACCCATACATCACAAGATGGGTTGCAAACTGGCTAAGTGACAGAACCCACAGGGTCAGAGTTGCTGGAGCCATGTCAGACTCAAAGCCTGTCACAAGTGGTGTCCCACAGGGCTCAGTCCTGGGTCCACTCTTGTTCGGCATCTACTTTTCTGAAGTACAAGCAAACACAGGAGGGTTATGGCTGACAAAGTTTGCAGATGACTGCAAACTGGGCGCCATAGTCGAAAACACATCTGACACAGATATCCTCCAGAAGGGCCTCACAGAAACGGATAACTGGTGCCAGAGCCATGGCCTGAAGTTAAACGCCAAAAAATGCAAAGTCATACCCTTCGGGAAAAACAAGGTTACCCCTAGCTACCATATAGGTGGCAATCCACTGAGCACAGAAAAAGTCATCAGGGATCTGGGGACCCAAGTTGACAGTAGCCTTCGCTTGACACTCATGTTGCTAAAGTAGTTAGGAAAACCTTCTATATCGCCCACCTGATCATGAAGGGATTCACATCTAGATCAAGGGAGGTCACCGTCCCCCCTGTACTCATCACTCATTAGACCTATGGTTGAGTACAATGCCCGTTCGAATGTATCTGACCAGACACCTGATGCAGCTTGAAAGGCCCCAAAAGTTCCTCACCAAAAGGATAAAGGGTCTCAAAAATATGTCTTATGCTGCCCGACTGAAAGAACTCCAGCTCTATTCAGTCTCATACCGCTTGCTCAGAGGTGACCTGTGCCTGACATATAAGGCCATGTCAAACCCAGATTTGATGAATATGCTTCACCTCAAAAAATCTAGATCCCTCAGAACCACAAGCGCGGGAGACTTAAACCTTGACACGATTATAAATAGAACATGCTGGAGGGACAGATTCATCACCCAGAGACTCCCTATGCTGTGGAACAAAATCCCGGTACATGTGAGGCAGAGCACCTCGCTGGCCTTGTTCAAGAGGAATCTTGACCAATGGATGGGAGATCGCAGATATACCCCAGGGATTACTTCAGTGTCACTGCTTGACAGAGGCACAGAAAAATGATAGGCATAGTTTTTATTCAAACTAAAGGGGTGGCGAAAGCCACATAACTATGGGCTAGGCTTATAAATGCCCTTGGGCAGATAGCCTAGTATGAACCTATGAACCTATGAACCTATATCTTTTTGAGAACACGTATGTGCAGGTTCCTGGTATACCAACACTTCTTCTAATCAAGGTTCCCCAAGAGTCATCAGTCCTGGTTACAAATCTCTCTTCTTTTCTCTCTCTATGAGTGACAAGTGCCTCTAATGTGATATGCTTTCATCCGTTGTTTTAGCTCTGAGTAGCATCCTACCCTCACCCAGAATGATACCACAGTACAAGCAGAAAATGATTGACTTCAACAATTGGCTAAGTTTCTGGTGTCATTTTAATTGGATCCAGTATCTGTCTGCCTGGGATGACAGATTGACAGACCTCGATGCGTTGCCAGAGATGGCCTGCACCTGTCACCCCAGGGATTCCGGATACTGGCCAAGGTTCTTGCCACCCCCATAGTGCCTTTTTTAGGCAATGTCCTAAAGACAAAATTACCATCATAATAGCTACAAGCAAATGAAATCTGAAGGTTATGCTTCTCAATGCTAGAAGTCTAAATCTCAAAATGTACTCACTCGAAGCACTCCTTAAAATGGAGAACATCGACATCTGTGCAGTGACCGGGACCTAGTTCAAGGCTCCGGTGAGCACTCCAGCACTACCAGGCTGTAATTCATACCACACCTTTTGGCCCCTAAACCTGGACTGAAGCACTAAAGGCAGTGGTGTCTCCATATTTATAAAGGATATACACCCCTCCAGACTAGTATCCCAACATAACGCATCAGAGATACTTCAGGTACAACTAACACTGGGTAAAACTGCAATCCAGGTTGTAGCCTGATATAGATCTCCCACCATGTCTCAAGACTCCCACTCCACATTCCTAAACATACTGGAAAATATTAGGGTACAATCCAATACCCTTATACTGGAGGAATTTAACTACTCCTTCATTAACTGGGAAAATTACTCATATACCAACATACCTGTTCAAAGTTTTTTGGAATTCATTAATTCCAGTTCCCTGGACCAGCTCATTCTTTCCCCCACCAGGGGTAGAAACATCCTTGACCTGATCATTAATAACATGAGTGACCGTTGCTCTGCACCAGTAATCAACCCCTCCCTGATCAGATATGACCACAAGCTAATCACCATGGATATCCACATTCCACCCTCACCCCCTTAAAGGAAACCACCATAAAAAACTTCTCCAAAGCCAATTTTGGGCTTCTAAAAACAGAGGTGGCTAACTTCATGACAATAGGTGCAAGACTGCTGAATCATACACCAATGCACTGTATGAGCACATACAAAAGTGCATGGAATGGGCCATACCAAACAGAACAAAGATGCTCTTCTCCAAAAAAAGGAAGCCAATCGGGTGGTCCCCCACCATAAACAAACTCTACAACAGAAGGAAAGAAACTGTTGCAGAAAAGGGTGAACTCCCAAGACTGGAAAAACTCCTTTGTTAGCCTCAGCAAAAAACTGAGATCCATCATCAAATCCTGTAAAGCTAGCTATGAAAGTAAAATTGCTGCAGATTCTTAAGACAACCACAAGGCATTGTCTAGTTATGTCAAGAATCTACACGGCAAACCTCAGATCTGTTCTGAGCTACAGCACAATGGCAATACATATACAGAACCAACTGATATTGCCAACACATTGTCTGACAGGTTCAGTGTGAACTTTACCCCCTTTTCATCCCCTAAAGGGACTATCACAATACCTGAGGAATGGCAAGTCCCTATTATCATGGCTACGCAGGTAAAAACACACTGCCCAAAGCCAAGAATACAGCTTCCATGGGATCTGATAATATCCCTGGCTGTGTTCTGCATGAATTACAAAGTGAACTGTCACCACACCTGAGTACCCTGTTCAATCACAGCCTCATTTCAGGCTTTGTTCCAACCGAATGGCGCACTGTACGGTCATCTCACTCCACAAAGGGGGAGCGACTACAGACCCTGGGAACTACTGCCCCATTAGCCTGATGAGTCTGATATGTAAGGCTATGGAGTGCATCATTGTGGACCTTATAAATAAGGACATAGGGAATCTGCAAACTCTGGACCCCATGCAGTATGGGTTTGTGAAAGGTAGATCATGCCTGCTCAACCTGATGGACTTCTTTGAGTCTGTCACTAGAGCTGTGGATGAGGGCAAGGTAGTTCACACAGCCTATCTAGATCTTGCCAAGACCTTCAACACCATCCCTCACTCAGGAATCATAGATAGACTCACTAAACTAGGCATAAACCCCTATGTATTAAGATGGGTTGTCAACTGGCTCACTGATAGAACCCACACTGTGAAAGTAGCGGACTCCAAATCTGACTACCGACCAGTTACAAGTGGTCTTCAATAGGGATTGGTCCTAGGTCCTCTTCTGTTTGGCATCTACTTCTCTGAAGTTCAAGCCAACACAAAGGACTCGGCTGACCAAGTTTGCAGATGATTGCAAACTGGGAGCCATTATTGATTCTCCAACCGATGTAGACATTCTACAAAAAGGCCTCACTGACACCAATGACTGGTGCCAGAACCATGGCCTTAAGCTCAATGCCAAAAAGTGCATTGTCATTCCCTTTGGGAAAATTTTGGTGCCCATGAATTACCACATAGGTGGTAGTCCACTAAACACTGAAGGTGTGATAAGAGACCTGGGGACACAGGATGGCAGCAACATCTCCTTTGATAACCACATTGCCACTCTAGTCAGGAAGTCCATCTATGAGGCACATCTTATTACAAAAGGTTTCCCATCCAGGAAGAAAGAGGGCATAATCCCTGCCTACTCATCCCTCATTAGACCTATTATAGAATACAACACCCCATTTGGTATGTACCTCACTAGACACCTACAACAACTGGAAAGGCCACAAAAATACCTCACTAAGAGGATCTTAGGCCTTAGACACATGCCCTATATGGACAGACTCAAAAAACTCCAGTTATACTCTGTCTCTTATTGCCTACTTAGAGGCGATCTCTGTTTGACCTACAAAGCCATGTCTGACCCAGAGATGCTAGATATGCTACACCTAAAGAAATCCCAATCCCTCTGTGCCACATGCTCCAGGGACCTTAAACTCATTACCACAATAAACAGAACATGCTGGAGGGACAGGTTCCTAACCCAGAGACTTTCCATACTCTGGAAGAAACTTCTCATTCACGTCAAGCAGAGCACTTCACTGGCCCTCTTTAAGAGAAATCTTGATGAGTGGGTGGGCAATAGGAAGTTCACCCCGGGGATTACTTCAGTGGCCTTGCTTGACAGGGGCACTGGAAACTAACTTTGGGTGGAATGATCCCAGGGAATCTTCATGGGGTAGGCTTATATAGGCTCCAGGGCCATTAGCCTAGTACACACCTATGAACCTATGAACAGCTTTTCAGGTGTTCCAGACTATGTATGCTCCTAATATGCATTTACTACCATATTACATGTATTATATGTACAAGGACTACATATGCTGTTAATATGCATTTACTACCATATTACATGTATTATATGTAGAAGTACTATGTAAGCTGTTAATATGCATTTACTACCATATTACACGCATTACATGTGCAAGTCCTATGTATGCTGTTAATATGCATTTACTACCATATTACACGTGTTACATGTGCAAGTATTATGTATGCTGTTAATATGCATTTACTACCATATTACACGTATTACATGTACAAGTACTATGTATGCTGTTAATATGCATTTACTACCATATTACACATATTACATGTACAAGTACTACATATGCTGTTAATATGCATTTACTACCATATTACATGTAATACATGTACAAGTACTACGTATGCTGTTAATATGCATTTACTACCATATTACATGTATTACATGTACAAGTACTATGTATGCTGTTAATATGCATTTACTACCATATTACACATTATATGTACAAGTACTACGTATGCTGTTAATATGCATTTACTACCATATTGCACTTATATGTACAAGTACTATGTAAGCTATTAATATGCATTTACTACGATATTACATGTATTATATGTACAAGTTTCCAGATTATCACCATAATAGATAGAATATCCAACACATCACTATAGTGTTTCTGGTCACTGAAATCTCTACTATGTTACAGCACACACATCCACGCACACATACATTCACTTGCATACATACATATATACACATATATATGCACAACCGCATACGGACGTGCATGTGCGTACACACACACACACACACACACACACACACACACACACACACACACACACACACACACACACACACATATATATACACTCACACATGTATGTGCGTGCACACATATATATTTAAGCTAACATAAAAGTACTGACTGTCTGCCCAGTCTGATTTTTAATTATTTCATTCCCTTTTAAAATATTAATTTAAGTCCAAAAATACATTCCTTGTGTCCACCACCCTCCAAATGGAATAGTAGTCTGCCATATCTATGCTAATACCTGTCACTTTAGTTTGAGACCGAACACTTTTCTGCCCAATTTCACCTCTTCAGCTCAATTCTCATTTAAGGATTTTTGTGGAGACAAATCTTGCTCCCTTTCCTTTCCATCTTCTCAGTTCAGCAGCCCTAATCTTTTTAGAACCTTCTAATATAAATTCAATTCCATTTTACTCTTCTTTTGACTTTCTGCATCATAACATCTTGGTTTCCTTTTCTCTATACATCTACCAAATTTGGATACAGTATTCTAGCTGAAGCCTGAGATGTCACAGAGTGGGATAATTACATCCCTGTCTCTATTAAGCTGCTGATTTCACATAGTGGTATGCTGCTTTGACTGCAATGCATATGGTCCTGGGTTCAAGACTTGGCAGTGAAATGTATGGTGGTAATGCAGCAATTTATTCTAGGTTCATAGGTTCATAGGTTAGTACTAAGCTAATTGCCCTTGTGAGCCATTTTAAGCTTAGCCAATTATCCCTTGTGAGACTCAAACCCTGCACCTTGTGTTTGTAAGGCAAACACCTTAACCATTAGGCAACCCTCCCAACCCTCACTGCCAAGTCTTGAACCCAGGACCCTGTGCACTCAAATCAGAGAAATTTATCACTACACCAACTTTCCAAAATTATGGGGTGGGTGGGAGGATGGCATAATGATTGCGGTGTTTACCTACTGCTGCAGAGAGTTTCACCTACTGCCAGCTGTGATATTGAGAAAAGATAAGTGTTTATTCTCATTTTTTGTCTGCATTTTGAGTTAATATCTCTGTAATCTGTACAACTGCACTTATTCTTCTTCTTGTTTGTCACCACCAACCCTCCTGTTCTTGTTTTGGTGTTAGCGTTGGTGGCTCTGGAATGGACCACCCCTCCTGTAAGTCTGTATTTGAACACTCTTCCTGAGTCTATCTCATTTGCTCACTTAACCGAGTACAGTGAGCTCATATTCTGAGTCTAGTGTTCACTCTACATAATACAGAGAGAAGATTTGAGAAGGCCAACCCACTTAGGTTCTTCCTTCCTCGTTCCTTGCACTTTACTAACAAAAAAAATAATCTGCTTCTACTGTATTTGTGTTTCCTCTTACTTTATTTTGCTTTCACCTCTTCTTAAAAGTACTCAATTTAATTTATTCTGCTGCACTTATTGCTGCTTGGTAGTAGCCTGATTAAATTGTAACTGTTATTCTAAGTATTTTGGCTTAAGCACTTGGGCTTCATACAGGCTGTTTTACATTAAGAAGGTTTGTGGTCTGCACTGTTGTGGAAGGACAGGCAGCTTACATCCTTCTAAGCTGGGAATTGCTGATTGAAAGCTCATTGTCTGCTATTCTAAAAGTGTATTAGTTCTGGTTTAAGCACTTGGGCTTCAGGCCAGTTATTCTACATTAAGAAGGTTTGTGGTCTGCACTCTTGTGGGAGGAGAAGCTTGATTCTACCCTTCTGAGCTGGGAATTTCTAGTCACAGGCTTACTGTGCCTGCTTATTCAAACTGTTTCTTTCTGAAATTGGTGCACCTTGTTGCTGTAGCATAGGACCAAAGTCAGGCCTGCTGAATCTAGCTTTGTTTGTATAACTTGAGCACTGCTCCAGGCCATCTTTTTTGGAGAAAGTTCCCCTGCACCCTAGTAGCGGAAGTGTGCAGTTTGAACTTGTCTGACTGAAGACTGCTGGAACACGGCTCAGTTTTGAGTTTTTTTCCGGTTAATTGGGTAATTTGTTTAAATCAGATTGTTCGTTTTCTATTGTCATATATATATATATATATATATATATATATATATATATATATATATAAATTGCACTTTATTCATTTGCTTTTACTGTATTTGTGTTTCTTCCTACTTTATTACTAGGGGCATTGACTACAACTCTGAACTGAGATATATAACAATAAGCATCTTTTTATGCACATTTAAAGTGTTTTTGTAATTGTATCTGCTTTATTATCTGAAAAAATATATACTTATTTCCCGCCTTTCTAATCTAGTGTAGTCCAGTTTTCAGGTTAGTGCTGAATTCAGGGCTATGTTACAAATCTCTGTATTTGCCCATACATTACTTGGATAGAAGGAAATTTCTCTGTTCACCTGTGAGAGATGGGAGCTTTGAGCAGCCTATCTGTCCCTGGAGGAGTGGTTTCATCCCAAAAAGTAGTAGTTTATTGGCCATTTTGGGCTAATTTCTATCTCTTTCATTTCCCTGCTATAAAAACCGCATTTGCCCGGTTTTGGGTGCCGGGCAGCACCAGTTAGTTAGGGTAGAACTATTCCCGGCTCCATAAAGTCTCCTCTTTAATTTTTCCCTTGGAACTAGACAAATTTTCAACTTAGGCACTCAAGCCATTCATTTTTCAGCCTGACACTTGCTCAAAACTCATAGCAAGCACTTATAAATCCTAACACTACAGAAGGACAAGGCTCTCTATTCGACCTTACCAGCCATTCAGTAAAACAGTTTACTGTACCTATCCAGGCATGTCCAAATGGCAGTTTCAGGTGTACTCTCCAGTCCAACTGGTGAATTTGGCCTTTTTGAGGCAATGTTTTAATTGCCTCATGTACACAGACAATCCTCTCCTCCTACTACCAAA
The DNA here is from genome assembly GCF_019279795.1 of Protopterus annectens. Classification (NCBI taxonomy): domain Eukaryota; kingdom Metazoa; phylum Chordata; order Ceratodontiformes; family Protopteridae; genus Protopterus; species Protopterus annectens. The sequence goes on along the minus strand of NC_056743.1, from coordinate 1,889,796,165 downwards.
CAATACATGCGAGAGATGCAGTTATACAGCCCAACTGGAGACTAAGCTCTCTCAACCCAAGACTGGATCAGACAGTCAAGAGGAGAAGGGAAATACTGGCATCACACCACCAGTCTCACATAGACCCATTAAACCAGCACCGGCAAAAACACACGTAAATACATGAAAACATACTCGGAGGCTCTAAATAAAAATCTGCAAAAGCAACAGAGCCCTCCAAAGCAGACATCCAAGCAACCTCCACCCCCCCAACACAAACTATGAAACATATACTTCACAAAACCAGTGTGCCATGCAATCAGAGCCCTCAAGGCAAAATAACATACCCAACATACTAGTAATAGGTGACTCTATAGTCAGGCACACTGACATCCCACTCACTAGGCTGAATAAGGAGAAGGTTACTGTTGGGTGCCAGGATCTGCCACATAACACAAGCACTCAGGTCACTCCAGAACAAGTACAAATATGACTCTGTCATTGTCCATGTTGGTGTGAATGACCTAAGCTGTACCTCCCTGGACTACATGAAAAGAGACATGGAAGAGCTCTCTTAATTTGTAGCCCAGGCTGGTATGACCCTGACCCTGAGTAGCATCCTGCCCTCACCAAGAATTATACCACAGTATAAAGAAACAGTTATCAGTTTCAACAATTGGCTAAGTTTCTGGTGTCATTCAAAGGGGATCCAGTGTCTGTCTGCCTGGGATGACATGCTTGACAAGCCACACTGCTTCACTAGAGACTGCTTGCACCTGTCACCCTTAGGCTTTCAAATACTGGCCTAGGCTCTTGCCACCCCCATAGTTCCTTTTTTAAACAAGGCTCAAAAGACAAACCCACTGCTGTAAATAGCACATGTAACAAAAATCTGAGGATAATACTACTCAATGCCAGAAGTCTAAACCTCAAAATGCACGCACTCGAGGCACTCCTCAGTATGGAGAAAATTGATATATGTGCAGTAACAGAAACCTGGTTTAAGGCTCCAGAGAACACCCCAGCACTACCAGGCTACAACTCATACCATACATTTCAGCCACAGAACCTGGACCGTAATACAAAAGACGGGGGAGTATCCATATTCATCAGGATACCCACACCTCCAAGTTAGTGGCACAGCATGATGCTTCAGAGATTATCCATGTGCAACTAACAGTGGGCAAAACTGCAATTCAATTGTAGCTTGCTACAGATTACCCATCATGCCCTAGGACTTCCATTCCACATTTCTGGAAACACTTGGTAACATAAACGTCCTACCAAACACCCTAATATTGGGTGATTTCAACTACCCAAACATTAACTAGGAGAATTACTCAAGTACTAACTCCCTTGCTTAACATTTCCTAGAATTTATAAACTCAAACACCCTGGAACAACTGGTCAACACTCCCACCACAGGTGACAACATATTGGACCTGGTCATCACCAACATGGGCGACCGGTGTTCCACACCGGAGGTCAATCCCCTCGCTGGTTAGATTTGACCATAAACAAATCACTTTGGATATCCACATCCCCCCCCCACCCCCAGACAAGAAAACCACTGTGAAAAACCTTTCAAAAGCAAACTTTACATTACTTGAGATGGAGGTGGAAAGTTTCAAAGCTCCCATGCTAAAGGATAATGCTGTCCAAGCTGCAAAATCCTTTACTAATGCATTCTACGGGCACCTACAAGAATGCATGGATCTTGCTATCCCAAACAAAACCAAGACTCACTCCTCTAAGAAAAGGAAACCAGTCTGGTGGACCCCTGCCATAAACAAGCTATACAATAGAAGGAGGAAACTAGTACAGAAAAGAGTAAAATCCCAAGAAGGGAAGACATTCCTGATCAGTATCAGCAAAAAACTATAATTCCTCATAAAATCGTCCAAGGTGAGCTTTGAAAGAAAACTTGCCGAGGATTCCAAAGATAACCACAAGGCATTCTTTAGCTATGTCAAAAATCTAAGTGGCAATACTCAGATCTGCTCAGAGTTAGTGCAGAATGGCACAAAATACACTGAACCAACAGATATTGCCAACATCCTGGCAGACAAGTTCAGTGCAATCTTCACCCCCCTCTCATCCCCAAAAGGGCCTGTAACCGTACCAGAAGAATGTAGACCCCTGAAATCACAGACCCTCAGGTTAAAATAGCCCTCTCCAAAGCCAAAAAGACAGCATCAATGGGACTGGATGGTGTCCCAGGCTGCGTCCTACACAAGCTCAAACACAAACTAACCCCTCACCTAAACACACTGTTCAAACTCAGTCTTTCCACAGGCTATGTACCCATAGTGTGGTGAACATCAACGATTATTCTACTTCACAAAGGTGGAGCCACAACAGACTCCGGGAACTATTGCCCAGGTGCCCTGTAAGCCTGACTAGCTTGGTCTGCAAGGCTATGGAGCACATCATCATGAAACTCATTAACAGAGACACTGGGAACCTCCAAACACTGGACCCTACCCTGTTCAGTTTTGTTAAGGGCAGATTATGCCTCCTAAACCTGGTGGACTTCTTTGTGACAGTTACCAAGGCTATAGACAAGGGAAAGGTGGTACACACAACCTACCTAGACCTCGCAAAAGTCTTCAACACCATTCTCCATTCTGGTATTATAGACAAGCTCATAGAAACCCCTATGTCACAAGATGGGTTGCCAATAGGCTCACGGACAGAACCCACATGGTGGGAGCTAGGTCTGACTCTAAACCGGTTACAAGTGGCATTCCCCAGGGCTCAGTCCTAGGACCCTTTCTGTTTGGCATATACTTCTGAGAGGTACAGACAAGCACAGGAGGACTATGGCTGACCAAGTTTGCAGACGACTGCAAACTAGGGGCTATAATTGACTCACTGGCTGACACAGACATCCTCCAAAAGGGTCTCACTGAGATGGATACCTGGTGTCAAAATCATGGCCTCAAGCTAAATGCCAAGAAGTGCATAGTTATTCCCTTTGGAAATAACAAAGTACCCACAAACTACCACATAGATGGTAGTCCCCTAAATATGGAAAGCGTAATAAGGGATCTGGGGACCCAAGTAGATATTAATCTCTCCTTTGATGATCACATTGCCAAAGTGGTTAGAAAATCCTTGTATGTGGCCCACCTAATCACAAAAGGGTTTGCATCCAGATCAAAAGAGGTCATTGTGCCCCTCTACTCATCACTCATCAGACCCATCATAGAGTACAATGCCCCATTTGGGATGTACCTTACAAGACACCTGCAACAGCTGGAAAGACCACAGAAGTACTTCACCAAGAGGATCACTGGCCTCAAACAGATGCCCTATGCAGCTTGACTGAAGAAACTCCAGTTGTACTCGGTTGCATACAGCCTGCTCAGAGGTGATCGCTGCCTGACATACAAGGCCATGTCCAACCCAGAATTGATGGACATGCTCCACCTAAAGAAAGCCTTATCCCCTCAAGCCACATGCTCTAGGGATCTAAACCTCACCACAGCAATAAATAGGACGTGCTGGAGGGATAGTGTCCTGTCCCAGGGACTTTCCATGGTTTGGAACAAGATTCCAATCTACATTAGGCAGAGCTCCTCACTAGCACTCTTTAAGAGAAACCTTGACAAGTGGATGGGAAACAGAAAGTTTACCCCAGGGATCATTTCAGTGGCTCTGCTGGACAGAGGCACAGGGAACTAATCTAAGGGGGGCAGTGAAAACCAACACATTCTGTCTAGGCTTATAAATGCCTTTGGGCAGATAGACTAGTACCTACCTATGAACCTATGAACCTTACAGATGCAAGGTGCAGGGTTTGATTCTCACATGGGGTAATGGGCTAGGCTTGAAATGCCTCACAAGGGCAGTTGGCCTAGTTCTAACCTATGAACCTATGAAAGTATGGAGTCATTACCCATCAAAATTCAGCTCAATATCCTGTTTTTTACTCTCTTTCCCATGCTTCGCTGTTGCAGTCACAGCTAACCTTAAGAACTTGACAGTTCCTGTTTTAAGCATTTATGTTGCAGCTCTGCATTCCTTTGGGGTTGTAACCATTTTTTCTGGCCCCCATGTTTGTTTTCTTATACTGCACATCGACGAATCTCAGCTGTTATCTGTCAGGCTGTGTTGATTTATAATCTTAATAATAAGAACACCTGCCTATCATCGTGCATATCATGGCCTTTCACCAACTTCAAAGAAAGAGCACATGCAGTCTGGACACTCAAAGTTCTTGTTAGAAATATCTTTGATAGACCCTTGACCAATGTCTGATCACTGTTATTTTATTTCTGCTTTACATGTGCAAAGACACGTCCCATCTTTTGAGTTTGTCATTAGTCGCATGTGTGCATAATAGAATCATTGCACACTACTTGGGTCCTGTGAATCAGCACTTTGGGGGTTGGTATAATGGTTAAGGTATTTATCTCACAGACACAAGGTACATGGGTTGATTCTTATCTTTGGAAGGGATACTGGCTAGGATTAAAATGGCCCACAAGGCCAGTTAGCCTAATAATTTCCTATGAACTGGCTCTTATATAGGGGGGCCATAATAGTTAAGGTCTTTACCTCAGAGACACAAGGTATGGGGTGATCTGGTATTTGTAAATAGTGCAGCAGGATGATTTTCAGCCTGAGCAACTTGTCTACAATAATAAGCTGATTTAGGAACTTCAGAATGACAGTAAGAAAAGTGATTATCAACAACAAGTGTGTCCTGTAAAGTGCCAGTTCGACATCATCTATATTCTAGTCTGCAGCCAACTGTTCTTAACATATGAAGAGGTGAATTTAACCGCAGTTGACATGGAACTTAATTGTCCAGTCACATCTCAGTAGGGGCAACTAAGTTAACAAAGGATGCCAGCAAAGTATTGTATGTAGTCAGGGGTAGACTCTCATCCCTTTTGCAATGAGAAGCTTATATTGTTCTTTCTGTGGAGTAGCTTTCAAGCCATGTTCCTAGTCTCTACTCCATCTTGCAATGAGAATATCTTGATGTTTTTTCTATAGTGTAGAAGTCAGGGAATGACCATTTGTGGATAGTCTGATGTCTTGTGACACAGCCATTCATGTCTTCTTACCCTTCAATAATCATATATTTTTCAAACTTGTATCAGAAGGTTTACCTCTCCTCTGATCACCTCAGATCTTTTGTTTTTCTGTGAGGGAGCATGTCCAGAAATTCTTAATTATGACATGATGTAGTACAGATATAACCCCCAGGGACTCAGCATGGTTTGCAACAAAGGTACATGGATGCTTTTTATTCACCACAGTACACTTCTGAGATGTAGCTGTTTGTGCAAAATCACTGTGACTTATGGATTCATGCTGATGGAATGTACTGTAAGGTTACACAACACTGGAGAAAATGGGAATCTCCCAACTGCTTTGCTAAAATTAATTTGGCAGATGAGCCTTCATTATTGAATATCTCGTCCTTTAACGGGTTTCCATGTATTAGAATATTACCACACAAGACTGCTTCCCTGCACCTCAGGTCATTTTCAAGACAAAACAGCACGAGGCAAATCTGATTTCAATAACTCCATTTTGTCATATATCTGGAAAAATTACATTTATGCATGAGTGTTTTGAAGTATTATAAAAAAATAGCAGTGAAAGCACTGAGACATTTTTTACATCACATCCAGTCAGTAAAAGTCATACAGTGTATGCCATATTAAGCAACACCTGCACATTTTGTGTGTACCATAATAAGTAATGTCTGTCATTAGTACATTCCAGATAAAGCAGTGTGTGCATGTGTAGTGTGTCCAGAGTTGTATAGAGCATATTGATCCATGGCATTCATAAGAACTGTGCTCCAGTTTGTGGTACACTTTCTTCACATTAATAGAGTTCAAGAAATAAATTCCTTTAAGATTACAGGACACCAACTGGCAGCAAACTTAAAGATGAATCATGCTTCTCTCTTTACAGGTACACACTCATGTATTTTTCACCCACTCAAAATTCATGAATAACGCCCAGTGTGATTGTATGCAGGATTTACAAATAATAGCCATGTCTCTAGCTTTGATGCATACCATACCAAACATGTTCATGTTTAGTACATACCATGTGAAGCAATGTGTGCACATGTAATATACACCATATCAAATGTATTTTCAGTATTAAGTTACACTAGATGATGGCTGCACATTTACCACTATCATAACAAACAATCTTCATATTTATTGCTACTATAACAAACAGCACATTTGTATTTGGTGCAGTCCTTACCAAACTGAGTGACTATATCTACAATGTACCATATCAAGTGACTTGCTGACATTTAGTGCCTTCCATACGAACCAATGATCTCTCTTTAGTCTTTACTGTGCCAAATTCTAGCTCCATAATTAATGCCTATTTTACCAAACATGTTCAGATTCATGGGATACCCGACCAAGTCTCAAATGTGTATTTGCTTGAAGATTTAAAACACTTATTTGTCAAGGTCCGATATAGCATCACCTCACCTCAAACTTAATCCTGACAAAAATTAAACCAAGATAAGTTACTTTTATAATGTGTGGGAGCTGTTGTAATAATCTGGTAAGTTAAATTTTAAGAATTTGTGTTGCATCAGGTTGTAAACTTCTCAATTTTTAACAAATCAGTTGTTAAAGTCATTTATAAGTTGGTATTACTTTATCAGTTGCCCACATATTGAACTACAGAGTCGAGAGTGCCTGCGCCTAGAACTACTCTGCTTCCTGCCCTGCTAAGGACAGGAACAATGTTGTGTCACTTTCTGCATAATAGAACTAATGGAATAGCTTACCACCATACAATAAGGTTTACATGTATATCACATCACTGTCATTGCATCATGATTATGGCTGTTTTGTCACTATTCTTACTAGCAACATCATATAATGAGATTTTCTGCCACTGTTTTCATCACTGCCATTGTACAAGCATATCATATATTACACTGTGTCAATGTCTTCCTTGCTAACTTCATATGAGCAGTTTAGCTGTTGCATTCTGTCACTGCTATCAGTGGAGAGCTCATATGGCCATGTTAACCATTGCATTCTGTCACTGCTATTAGTGCTGACATCATATGACCAAGTTAACTATTGCATTATGTGACTGCTATCAGTGCAGACCTCATACGACCATGTTCACCAATGCATTCTGTCACTGGTATCAGTGCTGACATAATACAACCACGTTAACCATTGTCTGCTATCACTGCTATCAGTGCTGACCTCAAGCAACCATGTTAAACATTGCATTCTGTCACTGCTATCAGTGAAGACCTCATACAACCATGTTAACTATTGCATTCTGCCAATGCTATCAGGGATGACCTCATACAACCATGTTAAAAATTGCATTCTGTCATTGCTATCAGTGCTGACCTCATATGACCACGTTCACTATTGCAGTCTGTCACTGTTATAAGTGCTGACTGCATATGACCAAGCTAATCATTGCATTCTGTCACTGCTATCAGTGCTGACCTCATATAACCATGTTAACCATTGCATTCTGTCGCTGTTATAAGTGCTGAGCTCATAAAACCATGTTAACCATTGCATTCTGTCACTGCTATCAGTGATGACCTCATATGACCATGTTAACCATTGCATTCTGTCACTGCTATCAGTGATGACCTCATACGACCATGTTAACGATTGCATTATGTCACTGCTATCAGTGCTGACCTCATACGACCATGTTAACCACTGCATGCTGTCACTGCTATCAGTGCTGACCTCATACAACCTTGTTAACTATTGCATTCTGTCACTGCTATCACTGCTGACCTCATACGACAATGTTAACAACTGCATTCTGTCACTGCTATCAGTGTTGACCTCATACAACCATTTTAACCATTGCATTCTGTCACTGCTATCAGTGCTGACCTGATATGACCCCATTAACCATTGCATTCTGTCACTGCTATCAGTGCTGACCTCATACGATCATGTTAACCATTGTGTTCTGTCACTGCTATCAGTGCTGATCTCATACGACCATGTTAACCACTGCATTCTGTCACTGCTATCAGTGCTGACCTCATACGACCATGTTAACTATTGCATTCTGTCACTGCTATCAGTGCTGACCTCATACAAACATGTTAACTATTGCATTCTGTCACTGCTATTAGTGCTGACCTCATACGACCATGTTAACCATTGCATTCTGTCACTGCTATCGGTGCTGACCTCATACGACCATTTTAACCATTGCATTCTGTCACTGCTATCAGTGCTGACCTCATATGACCACATTAACCATTGCATTCTGTCACTGCTATCAGTGCTGACCTTATACGACCAGGTTATCTATTGCATTCTGTCACTGCTATCAGTGTTGACCTCATACGACCATGTTAACCATTACATTCTGTCACTGCTATCAGTGCTGACCTCATACGACCATGTTAACCATTGCATTCTGTCACTGCTATCTGTGCTGACCTCATACGACCATGTTAATCATTGCATTCTGTCACTACTATCAGTACTGACGTCATACGACCATGTTAACCATTGCATTCTGTCACTGCTATCAGTGATGACCTCATACGACCATGTTAACTATTGCATTCTGCCACTGCTATCAGTGCTGACCTCATACGACCATGTTAACCAATGCATTCTATCACTGCTATCAGTGCTGACCTCATGTGACCATGGTAGCCATTGCATTCTGTCACTGCTATCAGTGCTGACCTCAGGCGACCATGTTAAACATTACATTCTGTCACTGCTATCAGTGCTGACCTCATATGACCATATTAACCTTTGCAATATTTCACAGCTATCAGTGCTGACTAACAATGACCATGTTAACTATTGCAGTCTGCCACTGTTATAAGTGCTGACCGCATTTTACCATGCTAACCATTGCATTCTGTCACTGCTATAAGTGCTGGCCTCATACGACCATGTTCAATTTTGCATTCTGTCATTGCTATTAGTGCTGACCTCATACGACCATGTTAACCATTGCATTCTGTAACTGCTATCAGTGCTAACCTCATATGACCATGTTAACTATTGCATTCTGTCACTGCTATCAGTGCTGACCTCATACCATGTTAACTGTTGCATTCTGTCACTGCTATCAGTGCTGACATTATACGACCAGGTTAATCATTACATTCTGTCCCTGCTATTAGTGCTAACCTCATACAACCAAGTTAACCATTGCATTCTGTCACTGCTATCAGTGCTGACCTCACACAACCATGTCAACTATTACATTCTGTCACTGCAATCAGTGCTGACCTCATGCGGTCAAGTTAATCATTGCATTCTGTCACTACTATCAGTGCTGACCTCATACGGCCATGTTAACCATTGTGTTCTGTCAATGCTATTATTGCTGACCTCATATGACAATGTTAACTATTGCATTCTGTCACTGCTATCAGTGCTGACCTCACACAACTAAGTTAACCATTACATTCTGTGACTGCTATCAGTGCTGACCTTATATGACCATGTTAACTATTGCATTTTGGCACTGCTATCAGTGCTGACCTCATACGACCATGTTAACTATTGCATTCTATCACTGCTATCAGTGCTGACCTCATACGACCATGTTAACCATTGCATTCTGTCACTGCTATCAGTGCTGGCCTCATACAACCATGTTAACTATTGTATTCTGTCACTGCTATCAGTGCTGACCTCATACAACCATGTTAACCATTGCAATCAGTCACTACTATCAGTGCTGACCTCATACGACCATGTTAACCATTGCATTCAGTCACTACTATCAGTGCTGACCTCATACAACCATGTTAACCATTTCATTCTGTCACAGCTATCAGTGATGACCTAATACGACCATGTTAACTATAGCATTCTGTCACTGCTATCAGTGATGACCTCATATGACTATGTTAACCAATGCATTCTGTCACTGCTATCAGTGCTGACCTCATATGACCTTGTTAACCACTGCATTCTGTCACTGCTACCAGTGCTGTCCACAGGCGACCATGTTAACCATTACATTCTGTCACTACTATCAGTGCTGACCTCATATGACCATATTAACCATTGCATTCTGTCACTGTTATCAGTGCTGACCTCATACGACCATGTTAACTATTGCAGTCTGTCACTGTTATAAGTGCTGACTGCATATGACCATGCTAACCGTTGCATACTGTCACTGCTATCAGTGATGACCTCTTATGACCATGGTAACGATTGGATTATGTCACTGCTATCAGTGCTGACCTCATACGAACATGTTAACTATTACATTCTGTCACTGCTTTCAGTGCTGACCTCATATGACCATGTTAACTATTGAATTCTGTCACTGCTATCAGTACTGACCTCATATGACCATATTAACCATTGCATTCTGTCACTGCTATCAGTGCTGACCTCAGACGACCATGTTAACCATTGCATTCTCTCACTGCTATCAGTGCTGGCCTCATACGACCATGTTAACTTTTGCATTCTGTCACTGCTATCAGTGCTGACCTCATACGACCATGTTAAACATTGCATTCTGTCAGTGCTGTCAGTGCTGACCTGATACGACCATGTTAACCATTGCATTCTGTCACTGCTATCAGTGCTGACTTCATACAACCATGTTATCTGTTGCATTCTGTCACTGCTATCAGTGCTGACCTTATACGACCAGGTTAACCATTGCATTCTGTCACTACTATCAGTGCTGACCTCCTATGACCATGTTAATGATTGCATTCTGTCACTGCTATCAGTGATGACCTCATACGACCATGTTAACTATTGCAGTCTGTCACTGTTAAAAGTGCTGACCGCATATGACCATGCTAACCATTGCTTTCTGTCACTGCTATCAGTGCTGACTTCTTATGAGCATGTTAATGATTGGATTCTGTCACTGCTATCAGTGCTGACCTCATACGAACATGTTAACTATTACATTCTGTCACTGCTTTCAGTACTGACCTCAAACGACCTTCTTAACCATTGCATTCTGTAACTGCTATCAGTGCTGACCTCAGACGACCATGTTAACCATTGCATTCTGTCACTGCTATCAGTGCTGATCTCATACCACCATGTTAAACATTGCATTCTGTCACTGCTATCAGTGCTGACCTCATACGACCATGTTAACGATTGCATTCTGTCACTTGTTATCAGTCCTAACTTCATACAACCATGTTAACTGTTGCATTCTGTCACTGCTATCAGTGCTGATCATATACGACCAGGTTAACCATTGCATTCTGTCACTGCTATCAGTGCTGACCTCATACAATCAAGTTAACCATTGCATTCTCGCACTGCTATCAGTGCTTACCTCACACAACCATGTTAACTATTGCATTCTGTCACTGCAATCAGTGCTGACCTCATACGGTCATGTTAAACATTGCCTTCTGTCACTACTATCAGTGCTGACCTCATACGACCATGTTAACAATTGTCTTCTGTCACTGCTATAAGTGCTGACCGCGTATGACAATGTTAACTGTTGCATTCTGTCACTGCAATCAGTGCTGACCTCACACAACCATGTTATCCATTGCATTCTGTCATTGCTATCAGTGCTGACCATATACGACCACATTAACTATTGCATTTTGTCACTACTATCAGTGATGACCTCATACAACCATGTTAACCATTGCATTCTATCACTGCTATCAGTACTGATTTTCTATGACCTTGTTAACCATTGCATTCTGTCACTGCTATCAGTGCTGACCTCATACGACCATGTTAACCATTGCATTCTCTCACTACTATCAGTGCTGACCTCATATGACCATGTTAACTATTACATTCTATCACTGCTATCAGTGCTGACCTCATACAATCAAGTTAACCATTGCATTCTCGCACTGCTATCAGTGCTTACCTCACACAACCATGTTAACTATTGCATTCTGTCACTGCAATCAGTGCTGACCTCATACGGTCATGTTAAACATTGCATTCTGTCACTACTATCAGTGCTGACCTCATACGACCATGTTAACAATTGTCTTCTGTCACTGCTATAAGTGCTGAACGCGTATGACAATGTTAACTGTTGCATTCTGTCACTGCAATCAGTGCTGACCTCACACAACCATTTTATCCATTGCATTCTGTCATTGCTATCAGTGCTGACCATATACGACCACATTAACTATTGCATTTTGTCACTACTATCAGTGATGACCTCATACAACCATGTTAACCATTGCATTCTATCACTGCTATCAGTACTGATTTTCTATGACCTTGTTAACCATTGCATTCTGTCACTGCAATCAGTGCTGACCTCACACAACCATTTTATCCATTGCATTCTGTCATTGCTATCAGTGCTGACCATATACGACCACATTAACTATTGCATTTTGTCACTACTATCAGTGATGACCTCATACAACCATGTTAACCATTGCATTCTATCACTGCTATCAGTACTGATTTTCTATGACCTTGTTAACCATTGCATTCTGTCACTGCTATCAGTGCTGACCTCATACAACCATGTTAACTATTGCATTCAGTCACTGCTATCAGTGCTGACCTCATACAATCATGTTAAACATTGCATTCTGTCACTACTGTCAGTGATGACCTCATACGACCATGTTAACTATTGCATTCTGTCACTGCTATCAGTGCTGACCTCATACAACCATGTTAACCATTGCATTCTGTCACTGCTATCAGTGCTGACCTCATACAACCATGTTAACCATTACATTCTGTCACTGCTATCAGTGCTGCCTTCATACAGCCATGTTAACAATTGCATTTTGTCACTGCTATCAGTACTGACCTCAAACGACCTTCTTAAACATTGCATTCTGTAACTGCTATCAGTGCTGACCTCAGACGACCATGTTAACCATTGCATTCTGTCACTGCTATTAGTGCTGATCTCATACCACCATGTTAAACATTGCATTCTGTCACTGCTATCAGTGCTGGCCTCATACGACCATGTTAACTATTGCATTCTGTCACTGCTATCACTGCTGACCTCATGTAACCATGTTATCAATTGCATTCTGTCACTGCTAGCAGTGCTGACCTCAAACGACCTTCTTAACCATTGCATTCTGTAACTGCTATCAGTGCTGATCTCAGACAACCATGTTAACCATTGCATTCTGTCACTGCTATCAGTGCTGACCTCATACCACCATGTTAAACATTGCATTCTGTCACTGCTATCAGTGCTGACCTCATACGACCATGTTAACCGATGCATTCTGTCACTGCTATCAGTGCTAACTTCATACAACCATGTTAACTGTTGCATTCTGTCACTGCTATCAGTGCTGATCATATATGACCAGGTTAACCATTGCATTCTGTCACTGCTACCAGTGCTAACTTCATACAACCATGTTAACTGTTGCATTCTGTCACTGCTATCAGTGCTGATCATATACGACCAGGTTAACCATTGCATTCTATCACTGCTATCAGTGCTAACTTCATACAACCATGTTAACTGTTGCATTCTGTCACTGCTATCAGTGCTGATCATATACGACCAGTTTAACCATTGCATTCTGTCACTGCTATCAGTGCTGACCTCATACAACCAAGTTAACCATTGCATTCTCTCACTGCTATCAGTGCTTACCTCACACAGCCATGTTAACTATTGCATTCTGACACTGCAATCAGTGCTGACCTCATACAGCCATGATAACTATTGCATTCTCTCACTGCTATCACTGCTGACCTCATACGACCATATTAACTATTGCATTCTGTCACTACTATCAGTGATGACCTGATACGACCATATTACCCATTGCATTCTGTCACTGCTATCAGTGCTGACCTCATACGACCATGTTAGCCACTGCATTCTGTCACTGCTATTGGTGCTGACCTCATACGGCCATAATAACTATTGCATTCTGTCACAGCTATCAGTGCTGACCTCATATGACCATGTTAACTATTGCATTCTGTCACTGCTATCAGTGCTGACCATATACGACCAGGTTAACCATTGCATTCTGTCACTGCTATCAGTGCTGACCTCATACGACCATTTTAACCATTGCATTCTGTCACTGCTATCAGTGCTGACCTCATATGACCACATTAACCATTGCATTCTGTCACTGCTATCAGTGCTGACCTTATACGACCAGGTTATTTATTGCATTCTGTCACTGCTATCAGTGTTGACCTCATACGACCATGTTAACCATTACATTCTGTCACTGCTATCAGTGATGACCTCATACGACCATGTTAACCATTGCATTCTGTCACTGCTATCTGTGCTGACCTCATACGACCATGTTAATCATTGCATTCTGTCACTACTATCAGTACTGACGTCATACGACCATGTTAACCATTGCATTCTGTCACTGCTATCAGTGATGACCTCATACGACCATGTTAACTATTGCATTCTGCCACTGCTATCAGTGCTGACCTCATACGACCATGTTAAACATTACATTCTGTCACTGCTATCAGTGCTGACCTCATTTGACGACCATGTTAGCCATTGCATTCTGTCACTGCTATCAGTGCTGACCTCATATGACCATGTTAACCATTGCATTCTGTCACTGCTATCAGTGCTGACCTCATACGACCATGTTAACTATTGCATTCTGTCACTGCTATCAGTGCTGACCTCATACGACCATGTTAACCATTGCATTCTGTCACTGCTATCAGTGCTGACCTCATATGACCATGTTAACTATTGCATTCTGTCACTGCTATCAGTGCTGACCTCATACCATGTTAACCATTGCATTCTGTCACTGCTATCAGTGCTGACCTCATACGACCATGTTAACTATTGCATTCTGTCACTGCTATCAGTGCTGACCTCATATGACCATGTTAACCATTGCATTCTGTCACTGCTATCAGTGCTGACCTCATATGACCATGTTAACTATTGCATTCTGTCACTGCTATCAGTGCTGACCTCATTTTACCATGTTAACCATTGCATTCTGTCACTGCTATCAGTGCTGACCTCATACGACCATGTTAACCATTGCATTCTGTCACTGCTATCAGTGCTGACCTCATACGACCATGTTAACCATTGCATTCTGTCACTGCTATCAGTGCTGACCTCATATGACCATGTTAACTATTGCATTCTGTCACTGCTATCAGTGCTGACCTCATACCATGTTAACCATTGCATTCTGTCACTGCTATCAGTGCTGACCTCATGACCATGTTAACCATTGCATTCTGTCACTGCTATCAGTGCTGACCTCATACAACCATGTTAACCATTGCATTCTGTCACTGCTATCAGTGCTGACCTCATATGACCATGTTAACTATTGCATTCTGTCACTGCTATCAGTGCTGACCTCATACGACCATGTTAACCATTGCATTCTGTCACTGCTATCAGTGCTGACCTCATACGACCATGTTAACCATTGCATTCTGTCACTGCTATCAGTGCTGACCTCATATGACCATGTTAACTATTGCATTCTGTCACTGCTATCAGTGCTGACCTCATGACCATGTTAACTATTGCATTCTGTCACTGCTATCAGTGCTGACCTCCCATGTTAACTATTGCATTCTGTCACTGCTATCAGTGCTGACCTCATCGACCATGTTAACCATTGCATTCTGTCACTGCTATCAGTGCTAACCTCATATGACCATGTTAACTATTGCATTCTGTCACTGCTATCAGTGCTGACCTCATACGACCATGTTAACCATTGCATTCTGTCACTGCTATCAGTGCTGACCTCATACGACCATGTTAACCATTGCATTCTGTCACTGCTATCAGTGCTGACCTCATACGACCATGTTAACTATTGCATTCTATCACTACTATCAGTGCTGACCTCATACGACCATGGTAACCATTGCATTCTGTCACTGGTATCAGTGCTGACCTCATAACCATGTTAACCATTGCATTCTGTCACTGCTATCAGTGCTGACCTCATATGACCATGTTAACCATTGCATTCTGTCACTGCTATCAGTGCTGACCTCATATGACCATGTTAACTATTGCATTCTGTCACTGCTATTAGTGCTGACCTCATATGACCATGTTAACCATTGCATTCTGTCACTGCTATCAGTGCTGACCTCATATGACCATGTTAACCATTGGATTATGTCACTGCTATCAGTGCTGACCTCATACGAACATGTTAACTATTACATTCTGTCACTGCTTTCAGTGCTGACCTCATACGACAATGTTATCTATTGCATTCTGTCACTGCTATCAGTGCTGACCTCATATGACCATATTAACCATTGCATTCTGTCACTGCTATCAGTGCTGACCTCAGACGACCATGTTAACCATTGAATTCTCTCACTGCTATCAGTGCTGGCCTCATACGACCATGTTAACTTTTGTATTCTGTCACTGCTATCAGTGCTGACCTCATACGACCATGTTAAACATTGCATTCTGTCAGTGCTATCAGTGCTGACCTGATACGACCATGTTAACCATTGCATTCTGTCACTGCTATCAGTGCTGACTTCATACAACCATGTTATCTGTTGCATTCTGTCACTGCTATCAGTGCTGACCTTATACGACCAGGTTTACCATTGCATTCTGTCACTACTATCAGTGCTGACCTCATATGACCATGTTAACTATTGCAGTCTGTCACTACTATCAGTGCTGACCTCATATGACCATGTTAACTATTGCAGTCTGTAACTGTTATTAGTGCTGACTGCATATGACCATGCTAACCGTTGCATTCTGTCACTGCTATCAGTGATGACCTCATGCAACCATGTTAACCATTGCATTCTGTCACTGCTATCAGTGCTGACCTCATACGACCATGTTAACTATTGCATTCTGTCACTGCTATCAGTGCTGACCTCATACGACCATGTTAACCATTGCATTCTGTCACTGCTATCAGTGCTGACCTCATATGACCATGTTAACCATTGCATTCTGTCACTGCTATCAGTGCTGACCTCATACGACCATGTTAACTATTGCATTCTGTCACTGCTATCAGTGCTGACCTCATACGACCATGTTAACCATTGCATTCTGTCACTGCTATCAGTGCTGACCTCATACGACCATGTTAACCATTGCATTCTGTCACTGCTATCAGTGCTGACCTCATATGACCATGTTAACCATTGCATTCTGTCACTGCTATCAGTGCTGACCTCATACAACCATGTTAACCATTGCATTCTGTCACTGCTATCAGTGCTGACCTCATATGACCATGTTAACCATTGCATTCTGTCACTGCTATCAGTGCTGACCTCATACGACCATGTTAACCATTGCATTCTGTCACTGCTATCAGTGCTGACCTCATACGACCATGTTAACCATTGCATTCTGTCACTGCTATCAGTGCTGACCTCATATGACCATGTTAACCATTGCATTCTGTCACTGCTATCAGTGCTGACCTCATACGACCATGTTAACTATTGCATTCTGTCACTGCTATCAGTGCTGACCTCATACAACCATGTTAACCATTGCATTCTGTCACTGCTATCAGTGCTGACCTCATACGACCATGTTAACCATTGCATTCTGTCACTGCTATCAGTGCTGACCTCATACAACCATGTTAACCATTGCATTCTGTCACTGCTATCAGTGCTGATCTCATACCACCATGTTAAACATTGCATTCTGTCACTGCTATCAGTGCTGACCTCATACGACCATGTTAACTATTGCATTCTGTCACTGCTATCAGTGCTGACCTCATACAACCATGTTAACCATTGCATTCTGTCACTGCTATCAGTGCTGACCTCATACGACCATGTTAACCATTGCATTCTGTCACTGCTATCAGTGCTGACCTCATACAACCATGTTAACCATTGCATTCTGTCACTGCTATCAGTGCTGACCTCATACGACCATGTTAACCATTGCATTCTGTCACTGCTATCAGTGCTGACCTCATACGACCATGTTAACCATTGCATTCTGTCACTGCTATCAGTGCTGACCTCATACGACCATGTTAACTATTGCATTCTGTCACTGCTATCAGTGCTGACCTCATACGACCATGTTAACCATTGCATTCTGTCACTGCTATCAGTGCTGACCTCATACAACCATGTTAACTATTGCATTCTGTCACTGCTATCAGTGCTGACCTCATACGACCATGTTAACCATTGCATTCTGTCACTGCTATCAGTGCTGACCTCATACACCATGTTAACCATTGCATTCTGTCACTGCTATCAGTGCTGACCTCATACCATGTTAACCATTGCATTCTGTCACTGCTATCAGTGCTGACCTCATACGACCATGTTAACTGCATTCTGTCACTGCTATCAGTGCTGACCTCATATGACCATGTTAACCATTGCATTCTGTCACTGCTATCAGTGCTGACCTCATACGACCATGTTAACTATTGCATTCTGTCACTGCTATCAGTGCTGACCTCATACGACCATGTTAACTATTGCATTCTGTCACTGCTATCAGTGCTGACCTCATACCAGGTTAACCATTGCATTCTGTCACTGCTATCAGTGCTGACCTCATACAACCAAGTTAACCATTGCATTCTGTCACTGCTATCAGTGCTGACCTCATACAACCAAGTTAACCATTGCATTCTGTCACTGCTATCAGTGCTGACCTCACACAACCATGTTAACTATTGCATTCTGTCACTACAATCAGTGCTGACCTCATACAGTCATGTTATCCATTTCATTCTGACACTACTATCAGTGCTGACCTCATACAACCATGTTAACCATTGTGTTCTGTCACTGCTATCAGTGCTGACCTCTTACAACCATGTTAACTATTGCATTCTGTCACTGCTATCAGTGCTGACCTCATACAACCATGTTAACCATTGTGTTCTGTCACTGCTATCAGTGCTGACCTCTTACGACAATGTTAACTATTGCATTCTGTTACTGCTATCAGTGCTGACCTCACGTGACCATGTTAACCATTGCATTCTGTCACTGCTATCAGTGCTGACCTCATACCACCATGTTAAACATTGCATTCTGTCACTGCTATCAGTGCTGACCTCATACGACCATGTTAACTATTGCATTCTGTCACTGCTATCAGTGCTGACCTCATACAACCATGTTAACCATTGCATTCTGTCACTGCTAGCAGTGCTGACCTCATACAACCATGTTAACCATTGAATTCTCTCACTGCTATCAGTGCAGTCCTCATACAACCATGTTAACTTATGAATTCTGTCACTGCTCTCAGTGCTGACCTCATACCACCATGTTAAACATTGCATTCTGTCACTGCTATCAGTGCTGACCTCATACGACCATGTTAACCATTGCATTCTGTCACTGCTATCAGTGCTGACCTCATACAACCATGTTAACTATTGCATTCTGTCACTGCTATCAGTGCTGACCTCATATACGCCCATGTAAACCATTGCATTCTGTCAATGCTATCAGTGCTGACCTCATACAACCATGTTAACCATTGCATTCTGTCACTGCTATCAGTGCTGACCTCATACCACCATGTTAACCATTGCATTCTGTCACTGCTATCAGTGCTGACCTCATACAACCATGTTAACCATTGCATTCTGTCACTGCTATCAGTGCTGACCTCATACGACCATGTTAACCATTGCATTCTGTCACTGCTATCAGTGCTGACCTCATACAACCATGTTAACCATTGCATTCTGTCACTGCTATCAGTGCTGACCTCATACAACCATGTTAACTATTGCATTCTGTCACTGCTATCAGTGCTGACCTCATACGACCATGTTAACCATTGCATTCTGTCACTGCTATCAGTGCTGACCTCATACGACCATGTTAACCATTGCATTCTGTCACTGCTATCAGTGCTGACCTCATACGACCATGTTAACCATTGCATTCTGTCACTGCTATCAGTGCTGACCTCATACGACCATGTTAACCATTGCATTCTGTCACTGCTATCAGTGCTGACCTCATACGACCATGTTAACCATTGCATTCTGTCACTGCTATCAGTGCTGACCTCATACAACCATGTTAACCATTGCATTCTGTCACTGCTATCAGTGCTGACCTCATACGACCATGTTAACCATTGCATTCTGTCACTGCTATCAGTGCTGACCTCATACGACCATGTTAACCATTGCATTCTGTCACTGCTATCAGTGCTGACCTCATACGACCATGTTAACCATTGCATTCTGTCACTGCTATCAGTGCTGACCTCATACGACCATGTTAACCATTGCATTCTGTCACTGCTATCAGTGCTGACCTCATACGACCATGTTAACTATTGCATTCTGTCACTGCTATCAGTGCTGACCTCATATGACCATGTTAACCATTGCATTCTGTCACTGCTATCAGTGCTGACCTCATACGACCATGTTAACCATTGCATTCTGTCACTGCTATCAGTGCTGACCTCATATGACCATGTTAACCATTGCATTCTGTCACTGCTATCAGTGCTGACCTCATATGACCATGTTAACCATTGCATTCTGTCACTGCTATCAGTGCTGACCTCATACGACCATGTTAACCATTGCATTCTGTCACTGCTATCAGTGCTGACCTCATATGACCATGTTAACCATTGCATTCTGTCACTGCTATCAGTGCTGACCTCATACGACCATGTTAACTATTGCATTCTGTCACTGCTATCAGTGCTGACCTCATACGACCATGTTAACCATTGCATTCTGTCACTGCTATCAGTGCTGACCTCATACGACCATGTTAACCATTGCATTCTGTCACTGCTATCAGTGCTGACCTCATATGACCATGTTAACCATTGCATTCTGTCACTGCTATCAGTGCTGACCTCATACCATGTTAACCATTGCATTCTGTCACTGCTATCAGTGCTGACCTCATATGACCATGTTAACCATTGCATTCTGTCACTGCTATCAGTGCTGACCTCATATGACCATGTTAACCATTGCATTCTGTCACTGCTATCAGTGCTGACCTCATATGACCATGTTAACTATTGCATTCTGTCACTGCTATCAGTGCTGACCTCATATGACCATGTTAACCATTGCATTCTGTCACTGCTATCAGTGCTGACCTCATATGACCATGTTAACCATTGCATTCTGTCACTGCTATCAGTGCTGACCTCATACCATGTTAACCATTGCATTCTGTCACTGCTATCAGTGCTGACCTCATATGACCATGTTAACTATTGCATTCTGTCACTGCTATCAGTGCTGACCTCATATGACCATGTTAACTATTGCATTCTGTCACTGCTATCAGTGCTGACCTCATACGACCATGTTAACCATTGCATTCTGTCACTGCTATCAGTGCTGACCTCATACAACCATGTTAACCATTGCATTCTGTCACTGCTATCAGTGCTGACCTCATACAACCATGTTAACCATTGCATTCTGTCACTGCTATCAGTGCTGACCTCATACGACCATGTTAACCATTGCATTCTGTCACTGCTATCAGTGCTGACCTCATACAACCATGTTAACCATTGCATTCTGTCACTGCTATCAGTGCTGACCTCATACGACCATGTTAACCATTGCATTCTGTCACTGCTATCAGTGCTGACCTCATACGACCATGTTAACCATTGCATTCTGTCACTGCTATCAGTGCTGACCTCATACAACCATGTTAACCATTGCATTCTGTCACTGCTATCAGTGCTGACCTCATATGACCATGTTAACCATTGCATTCTGTCACTGCTATCAGTGCTGACCTCATACAACCATGTTAACCATTGCATTCTGTCACTGCTATCAGTGCTGACCTCATATGACCATGTTAACCATTGCATTCTGTCACTGCTATCAGTGCTGACCTCATGACCATGTTAACTGTTGCATTCTGTCACTGCTATCAGTGCTGACCTCATACGACCATGTTAACTATTGCATTCTGTCACTGCTATCAGTGCTGACCTCATACAACCATGTTAACTATTGCATTCTGTCACTGCTATCAGTGCTGACCTCATACGACCATGTTAACCATTGCATTCTGTCACTGCTATCAGTGCTGACCTCATACGACCATGTTAACCATTGCATTCTGTCACTGCTATCAGTGCTGGCCTCATACGACCATGTTAACTTTTGTATGCTGTCACTGCTATCAGTGCTGACCTCATACGACCATGTTAAACATTGCATTCTGTCAGTGCTATCAGTGCTGACCTGATACGACCATGTTAACCATTGCATTCTGTCACTGCTATCAGTGCTGACTTCATACAACCATGTTAACCATTGCATTCTGTCACTGCTATCAGTGCTGACCTGATACGACCATGTTAACCATTGCATTCTGTCACTGCTATCAGTGCTGACTTCATACAACCATGTTATCTGTTGCATTCTGTCACTGCTATCAGTGCTGACCTTATACGACCATGTTAACTATTGCAGTCTGTCACTGTTAAAAGTGCTGACCGCATATGACCATGCTAAACATTGCTTTCTGTCACTGCTATCAGTGCTGACTTCTTATGAGCATGTTAACGATTGGATTCTGTCACTGCTATCAGTGCTGACCTCAAACGACCTTTTTAACCATTGCATTCTGTAACTGCTATCAGTGCTGACCTCAGGCAACCATGTTAACCATTGCATTCTGTCACTGCTATCAGTGCTGATCTCATACCACCATGTTAAACATTGCATTCTGTCACTGCTATCAGTGCTGACCTCATACGACCATGTTACCCATTGCATTCTCTCACTACTATCAGTGCTGACCTCATATGACCATGTTAACTATTACATTCTATCACTGCTATCAGTGCTGACCTCATACAACCATGTTAACTATTGCATTCAGTCACTGCTATCAGTGCTGACCTCATACAATCATGTTAAACATTGCATTCTGTCACTACTATCAGTGATGACCTCATACGACCATGTTAACTATTGCATTCTGTCACTGCTATCAGTGCTGACCTCATACAACCATGTTAACCATTGCATTCTGTCACTGCTATCAGTGCTGACCTCATACAACCATGTTAACCATTACATTCTGTCACTGCTATCAGTGCTGCCTTCATACAGCCATGTTAACAATTGCATTTTGTCACTGCTATCAGTACTGACCTCAAACGACCTTCTTAAACATTGCATTCTGTAACTGCTATCAGTGCTGACCTCAGACGACCATGTTAACCATTGCATTCTGTCACTGCTATCAGTGCTGGCCTCATACGACCATGTTAACTATTGCATTCTGTCACTGCTATCACTGCTGACCTCATGTAACCATGTTACCAATTGCATTCTGTCACTGCTAGCAGTGCTGACCTCAAACGACCTTCTTAACCATTGCATTCTGTAACTGCTATCAGTGCTGATCTCAGACAACCATGTTAACCATTGCATTCTGTCACTGCTATCAGTGCTGACCTCATACCACCATGTTAAACATTGCATTCTGTCACTGCTATCAGTGCTGACCTCATACGACCATGTTAACCGATGCATTCTGTCACTGCTATCAGTGCTAACTTCATACAACCATGTTAACTGTTGCATTCTGTCACTGCTATCAGTGCTGATCATATACGACCAGGTTAACCATTGCATTCTGTCACTGCTATCAGTGCTAACTTCATACAACCATGTTAACTGTTGCATTCTGTCACTGCTATCAGTGCTGATCATATACGACCAGTTTAACCATTGCATTCTGTCACTGCTATCAGTGCTGACCTTATACAACCAAGTTAACCATTGCATTCTCTCACTGCTATCAGTGCTTACCTCACACAGCCATGTTAACTATTGCATTCTGACACTGCAATCAGTGCTGACCTCATACAGCCATGATAACTATTGCATTCTGTCACTGCTATCACTGCTGACCTCATACGACCATGTTAACTATTGCATTCTGTCACTACTATCAGTGATGTCCTGATACGACCATATTTCCCATTGCATTCTGTCACTGCTATCAGTGCTGACCTCATACGACCATGTTAACCACTGCATTCTGTCACTGCTATTGGTGCTGACCTCATACGGCCATGATAACTATTGCATTCTGTCACAGCTATCAGTGCTGACCTCATACGACCATGTTAACTATTGCATTCTGTCACTGCTATCAGTGCTGACCATATACGACCAGGTTAACCATTGCATTCTGTCACTGCTATCAGTGCTGACCTCATACGACCATTTTAACCATTGCATTCTGTCACTGCTATCAGTGCTGACCTCATATGACCACATTAACCATTGCATTCTGTCACTGCTATCAGTGCTGACCTTATACGACCAGGTTATTTATTGCATTCTGTCACTGCTATCAGTGTTGACCTCATACAACCATGTTAACCATTACATTCTGTCACTGCTATCAGTGCTGACCTCATACGACCATGTTAACCATTGCATTCTGTCACTACTATCTGTGCTGACCTCATACGACCATGTTAATCATTGCATTCTGTCACTACTATCAGTACTGATGTCATACGACCATGTTAACCATTGCATTCTGTCACTGCTATCAGTGATGACCTCATACGACCATGTTAACTATTGCATTCTGCCACTGCTATCAGTGCTGACCTCATACGACCATGTTAACAAATGCATTCTATCACTGCTATCAGTGCTGACCTCATTTGACCATGGTAGCCATTGCATTCTGTCACTGCTATCAGTGCAGACCTCAGGCGACCATGTTAAACATTACATTCTGTCACTGCTATCAGTGCTGACCTCATATGACCATATTAACCTTTGCAATATTTCACAGCTATCAGTGCTGACTAACAATGACCATGTTAACTATTGCAGTCTGCCACTGTTATAAGTGCTGACCGCATTTTACCATGCTAACCATTGCATTCTGTCACTGCTATCAGTGCTGGCCTCATACAACCATGTTCAATTTTGCATTCTGTCATTGCTATTACTGCTGACCTCATACGACCATGTTAACCATTGCATTCTGTAACTGCTATCAGTGCTAACCTCATATGACCATGTTAACTATTGCATTCTGTCACTGCTATCAGTGCTGACCTCATACCATGTTAACTGTTGCATTATGTCACTGCTAGCAGTGCTGACATTATACGACCAGGTTAATCATTACATTCTGTCCCTGCTATTAGTGCTAACCTCATACAACTAAGTTAACCATTGCATTCTGTCACTGCTATCAGTGCTGACCTCACACAACCATGTTAACTATTACATTCTGTCACTGCAATCAGTGCTGACCTCATACGGTCAAGTTAATCATTGCATTCTGTCACTATTATCAGTGCTGACCTCATACAGCCATGTTAACCATTGTGTTCTGTCAATGCTATCATTGCTGACCTCATATGACAATGTTAACTATTGCATTCTCTCACTGCTATCAGTGCTGACCTCACACAACTAAGTTAACCATTGCATTCTGTGACTGCTATCAGTGCTGACCTTATATGTCCATGTTAACTATTGCATTTTGGCACTGCTATCAGTGCTGACCTCATACGACCATGTTAACTATTGCATTCTATCACTACTATCAGTGCTGACCTCATACGACCATGTTAACCATTGCATTCTGTCACTGCTATCAGTGCTGACCTCATACGGCCATGTTAACCATTGTGTTCTGTCACTGCTATCAGTGCTGGCCTCGTACAACCATGTTAACTATTGTATTCTGTCACTGCTATCAGTGCTGACCTCATACAACCATGTTAACCATTGCAATCAGTCACTACTATCAGTACTGACCTCATACGACTATGTTAAACATTGCATTCAGTCACTACTATCAGTGCTGACCTCATACAACCATGTTAACCATTGCATTCTGTCACTGCTATTAGTGCTGATCTCATACCACCATGTTAAACATTGCATTCTGTCACTGCTATCAGTGCTGGCCTCATACAACCATGTTAACTATTGCATTCTGTCAATGCTATCACTGCTGACCTCATGTAACCATGTTACCAATTGCATTCTGTCACTGCTAGCAGTGCTGACCTCAAACGACCTTTTTAACCATTGCATTCTGTAACTGATATCAGTGCTGATCTCAGACAACCATGTTAACCATTGCATTCTGTCACTGCTATCAGTGCTGACCTCATACCACCATGTTAAACATTGCATTCTGTCACTGCTATCAGTGCTGACCTCATACGACCATGTTAACCGATGCATTCTGTCACTGCTATAAGTGCTAACTTCATACAACCATGTTAACTGTTGCATTCTGTCACTGCTATCAGTGCTGATCATATACAACCAGGTTAACCATTGCATTCTGTCACTGCTATCAGTGCTAACTTCATACAACCATGTTAACTGTTGCATTCTGTCACTGCTATCAGTGCTGATCATATACGACCAGGTTAACCATTGCATTCTGTCACTGCTATCAGTGCTAACTTCATACAACCATGTTAACTGTTGCATTCTGTCACTGCTATCAGTGCTGATCATATATGACCAGTTTAACCATTGCATTCTGTCACTGCTATCAGTGCTGACCTCATACAACCAAGTTAACCATTGCATTCTCTCACTGCTATCAGTGCTTACCTCACACAGCCATGTTAACTATTGCATTCTGACACTGCAATCAGTGCTGACCTCATACAGCCATGATAACTATTGCATTCTGTCATTGCTATCACTGCTGACCTCATACGACCATGTTAACTATTGTATTCTGTCACTACTATCAGTGATGACCTGATACGACCATATTACCCATTGTATTCTGTCACTGCTATCAGTGCTGACCTCATACGACCATGTTAACTATTGCATTCTGTCACTGCTATCAGTGCTGACCATATACGACCAGGTTAACCATTGCATTCTGTCACTGCTATCAGTGCTGACCTCATACAACCATTTTAACCATTGCATTCTGTCACTGCTATCAGTGCTGACCTCATATGACCACATTAACCATTGCATTCTGTCACTGCTATCAGTGCTGACCTTATACGACCAGGTTATTTATTGCATTCTGTCACTGCTATCAGTGTTGACTTCATACGACCATGTTAACCATTACATTCTGTCACGGCTATCAGTGCTGACCTCATACGACCATGTTAACCATTGCATTCTGTCACTACTATCAGTACTGACGTCATACGACCATGTTAACCATTGCATTCTGTCACTGCTATCAGTGATGACCTCATACGACCATGTTAACTATTGCATTCTGCCACTGCTATCAGTGCTGACCTCATACGACCATGTTAACAAATGCATTCTATCACTGCTATCAGTGCTGACCTCATTTGACCATGGTAGCCATTGCATTCTGTCACTGCTATCAGTGCAGACCTCAGGCGACCATGTTAAACATTACATTCTGTCACTGCTATCAGTGCTGACCTCATATGACCATATTAACCTTTGCAATATTTCACAGCTATCAGTGCTGACTAACATTGACCATGTTAACTATTGCAGTCTGCCACTGTTATAAGTGCTGACCGCATTTTACCATGCTAACCATTGCATTCTGTCACTGCTATCAGTGCTGGCCTCATACGACCATGTTCAATTTTGCATTCTGTCATTGCTATTACTGCTGACCTCATACGACCATGTTAACCATTGCATTCTGTAACTGCTATCAGTGCTAACCTCATATGACCATGTTAACTATTGCATTCTGTCACTGCTATCAGTGCTGACCTCATACCATGTTAACTGTTGCATTCTGTCACTGCTATCAGTGCTGACATTATACGACCAGGTTAATCATTACATTCTGTCCCTGCTATTAGTGCTAACCTCATACAACCAAGTTAACCATTGCATTCTGTCACTGCTATCAGTGCTGACCTCACACAACCATGTTAACTATTACATTCTGTCACTGCAATCAGTGCTGACCTCAAACGGTCAAGTTAATCATTGCATTCTGTCACTACTATCAGTGCTGACCTCATATGACAATGTTAACTATTGCATTCTCTCACTGCTATCAGTGCTGACCTCACACAACTAAGTTAACCATTGCATTCTGTGACTGCTATCAGTGCTGACCTTATATGTCCATGTTAACTATTGCATTTTGGCACTGCTATCAGTGCTGACCTCATACGACCATGTTAACTATTGCATTCTATCACTACTATCAGTGCTGACCTCATACGACCATGTTAACCATTGCATTCTGTCACTGCTATCAGTGCTGACCTCATACGGCCATGTTAACCATTGTGTTCTGTCACTGCTATCAGTGCTGGCCTCGTACAACCATGTTAACTATTGTATTCTGTCACTGCTATCAGTGCTGACCTCATACAACCATGTTAACCATTGCAATCAGTCACTACTATCAGTACTGACCTCATACGACTATGTTAACCATTGCATTCAGTCACTACTATCAGTGCTGACCTCATACAACCATGTTAACCATTGCATTCTGTCACTGCTATTAGTGCTGATCTCATACCACCATGTTAAACATTGCATTCTGTCACTGCTATCAGTGCTGGCCTCATACGACCATGTTAACTATTGCATTCTGTCACTGCTATCACTGCTGACCTCATGTAACCATGTTACTAATTGCATTCTGTCACTGCTAGCAGTGCTGACCTCAAACGACCTTCTTAACCATTGCATTCTGCAACTGCTATCAGTGCTTATCTCAGACAACCATGTTAACCATTGCATTCTGTCACTGCTGTCAGTGCTGACCTCATACCACCATGTTAAACATTGCATTCTGTCACTGCTATCAGTGCTGACCTCATACGACCATGTTAACCGATGCATTCTGTCACTGCTATCAGTGCTAACTTCATACAACCATGTTAACTGTTGCATTCTGTCACTGCTATCAGTGCTGATCATATACAACCAGGTTAACCATTGCATTCTGTCACTGCTATCAGTGCTAACTTCATACAACCATGTTAACTGTTGCATTCTGTCACTGCTATCAGTGCTGATCATATATGACCAGGTTAACCATTGCATTCTGTCACTGCTATCAGTGCTAACTTCATACAACCATGTTAACTGTTGCATTCTGTCACTGCTATCAGTGCTGATCATATACGACCAGTTTAACCATTGCATTCTGTCACTGCTATCAGTGCTGACCTCATACAACCAAGTTAACCATTGCATTCTCTCACTGCTATCAGTGCTTACCTCACACAGCCATGTTAACTATTGCATTCTGACACTGCAATCAGTGCTGACCTCATACAGCCATGATAACTATTGCATTCTGTCACTGCTATCACTGCTGACCTCATACGACCATGTTAACTGTTGCATTCTGTCACTGCTATCAGTGCTGATCATATACGACCAGTTTAACCATTGCATTCTGTCACTGCTATCAGTGCTGACCTCATACAACCAAGTTAACCATTGCATTCTCTCACTGCTATCAGTGCTTACCTCACACAGCCATGTTAACTATTGCATTCTGACACTGCAATCAGTGCTGACCTCATACAGCCATGATAACTATTGCATTCTGTCACTGCTATCACTGCTGACCTCATACGACCATGTTAACTATTGCATTCTGTCACTACTATCAGTGATGACCTGATACGACCATATTACCCATTGCATTCTGTCACTGCTATCAGTGCTGACCTCATACGACCATGTTAACCACTGCATTCTGTCACTGCTATTGGTGCTGACCTCATACGGCCATGATAACTATTGCATTCTGTCACAGCTATCAGTGCTGACCTCATACGACCATGTTAACTATTGCATTCTGTCACTGCTATCAGTGCTGACCATATACGACCAGGTTAACCATTGCATTCTGTCACTGCTATCAGTGCTGACCTCATACGACCATTTTAACCATTGCATTCTGTCACTGCTATCAGTGCTGACCTCATATGACCAC
Organism: Protopterus annectens; assembly: GCF_019279795.1. Taxonomy (NCBI): domain Eukaryota; kingdom Metazoa; phylum Chordata; order Ceratodontiformes; family Protopteridae; genus Protopterus; species Protopterus annectens. Next base: position 1,889,766,298 of record NC_056743.1, on the reverse strand, counting down.
ATTAACCATTGCATTCTGTCACTGCTATCAGTGTTGACCTCATACGACCATGTTAACCATTACATTCTGTCACTGCTATCAGTGATGACCTCATACGACCATGTTAACCATTGCGTTCTGTCACTGCTATCTGTGCTGACCTCATACGACCATGTTAATCATTGCATTCTGTCACTACTATCAGTACTGACGTCATACGACCATGTTAACCATTGCATTCTGTCACTGCTATCAGTGATGACCTCATACGACCATGTTAACTATTGCATTCTGCCACTGCTATCAGTGCTGACCTCATACGACCATGTTAACAAATGCATTCTATCACTGCTATCAGTGCTGACCTCATTTGACCATGGTAGCCATTGCATTCTGTCACTGCTATCAGTGCAGACCTCAGGCGACCATGTTAAACATTACATTCTGTCACTGCTATCAGTGCTGACCTCATATGACCATATTAACCTTTGCAATATTTCACAGCTATCAGTGCTGACTAACAATGACCATGTTAACTATTGCAGTCTGCCACTGTTATAAGTGCTGACCGCATTTTACCATGCTAACCATTGCATTCTGTCACTGCTATCAGTGCTGGCCTCATACAACCATGTTCAATTTTGCATTCTGTCATTGCTATTACTGCTGACCTCATACGACCATGTTAACCATTGCATTCTGTAACTGCTATCAGTGCTAACCTCATATGACCATGTTAACTATTGCATTCTGTCACTGCTATCAGTGCTGACCTCATACCATGTTAACTGTTGCATTCTGTCACTGCTATCAGTGCTGACATTATATAACCAGGTTAATCATTACATTCTGTCCCTGCTATTAGTGCTAACCTCATACAACCAAGTTAACCATTGCATTCTGTCACTGCTATCAGTGCTGACCTCACACAACCATGTTAACTATTACATTCTGTCACTGCAATCAGTGCTGACCTCATACGGTCAAGTTAATCATTGCATTCTGTCACTACTATCAGTGCTGACCTCATACGGCCATGTTAACCATTGTGTTCTGTCAATGCTATCATTGCTGACCTCATATGACAATGTTAACTATTGCATTCTCTCACTGCTATCAGTGCTGACCTCACACAACTAAGTTAACCATTGCATTCTGTGACTGCTATCAGTGCTGACCTTATATGTCCATGTTAACTATTGCATTTTGGCACTGCTATCAGTGCTGACCTCATACGACCATGTTAACTATTGCATTCTATCACTACTATCAGTGCTGACCTCATACGACCATGTTAACCATTGCATTCTGTCACTGCTATCAGTGCTGACCTCATACGGCCATGTTAACCATTGTGTTCTGTCACTGCTATCAGTGCTGGCCTCGTACAACCATGTTAACTATTGTATTCTGTCACTGCTATCAGTGCTGACCTCATACAACCATGTTAACCATTGCAATCAGTCACTACTATCAGTACTGACCTCATACGACTATGTTAACCATTGCATTCAGTCACTACTATCAGTGCTGACCTCATACAACCATGTTAACCATTTCATTCTGTCACAGCTATCAGTGATGACCTAATACGACCATGTTAACTATTGCATTCTGTCACTGCTATCAGTGATGACCTCATACGACCATGTTAACCAATGCATTTTGTCACTGCTATCAGTGCTGACCTCATATGACCTTGTTAACCACTGCATTCTGTCACTGCTACCAGTGCTCTCCACAGGCGACCATGTTAACCATTACATTCTGTCACTACTATCAGTGCTGACCTCATATGACCATGTTAACCATTGCATTCTGTCACTACTATCAGTGCTGACCTCATATGACCATGTTAACTATTGCAGTCTGTAACTGTTATTAGTGCTGACTGCATATGACCATGCTAACCGTTGCATTCTGTCACTGCTATCAGTGATGACCTCTTATGACCATGGTAACGATTGGATTATGTCACTGCTATCAGTGCTGACCTCATGCGAACATGTTAACTATTACATTCTGTCACTGCTTTCAGTGATGACCTCATACGACAATGTTATCTATTGCATTCTGTCACTGCTATCAGTGCTGACCTCATATGACCATATTAACCATTGCATTCTGTCACTGCTATCAGTGCTGACCTCAGACGACCATGTTAACCATTGAATTCTCTCACTGCTATCAGTGCTGGCCTCATACGACCATGTTAACTTTTGTATTCTGTCACTGCTATCAGTGCTGACCTTATACGACCAGGTTTACCATTGCATTCTGTCACTACTATCAGTGCTGACCTCATATGACCATGTTAATGATTGCATTCTGTCACTGCTATCAGTGCTGACCTCATATGACCATGTTAACTATTGCAGTCTGTCACTGTTAAAAGTGCTGACTGCATATGACCATGCTAAACATTGCTTTCTGTCACTGCTATCAGTGCTGACTTCTAACGATTGGATTCTGTCACTGCTATCAGTGCTGACCTCATACGAACATGTTAACTATTACATTCTGTCACTGCTTTCAGTACTGACCTCAAACGACCTTCTTAACCATTGCATTCTGTAACTGCTATCAGTGCTGACCTCAGGCAACCATGTTAACCATTGTATTCTGTCACTGCTATCAGTGCTGATCTCATACCACCATGTTAAACATTGCATTTTGTCACTGCTATCAGTGCTGACCTCATACGACCATGTTAACCATTGCATTCTGTCACTTGCTATCAGTGCTAACTTCATACAACCATGTTAACTGTTGCATTCTGTCACTACTATCAGTGCTGATCATATACGACCAGGTTAACCATTGCATTCTGTCACTGCTATCAGAGCTGACCTCATACAACCAAGTTAACCATTGCATTCTCTCACTGCTATCAGTGCTTACCTCACACAACCATGTTAACTATTGCATTCTGTCACTGCAATCAGTGCTGACCTCATACGGTCATGTTAAACATTGCATTCTGTCACTACTATCAGTGCTAACCTCATACGACCATGTTAACAGTTGTCTTCTGTCACTGTTATCAGTGCTGACCTCATATGACAATGTTAACTGTTGCATTCTGTCACTGCAATCAGTGCTGACCTCACACAACCATGTTATCCATTGCATTCTGTCATTGCTATAAGTGCTGACCTCACATGACCATGTTAATCATTGCATTATGTCGCTGCTATCAGTGCTGACCATATACGACCACATTAACTATTGCATTTTGTCACTACTACCAGTGATGACCTCATACAACCATGTTAACCATTGCATTCTATCACTGCTATCAGTGCTGATTTTCTATGACCTTGTTAACCATTGCATTCTGTCACTGCTATCAGTGCTGACCTCATACGACCATGTTAACCATTGCATTCTCTCACTACTATCAGTGCTGTCCTCATATGACCATGTTAACTATTGCATTCTATCACTGCTATCAGTGCTGACCTCATACAACCATGTTAACTATTGCATTCGGTCACTGCTATCAGTGCTGACCTCATACAATCATGTTAAACATTGCATTCTGTCACTACTATCAGCGATGACCTCATAAAACCATGTTAACTATTGCATTCGGATACTGCTATCAGTGCTGACCTCATACAACCATGTTAACCATTGCATTCTGTCACTGCTATCAGTGCTGACCTCATACAACCATGTTAACCATTACATTCTGTCACTGCTATCAGTGCTGCCTTCATACAGCCATGTTAACAATTGCATTTTGTCACTGCTATCAGTGCTGACCTCATACAGCCATGTCAACCATTGCATTCTGTCACTGCTATCAGTGCTGACCTCATGTAAACATGTTACCCATTGCATTCTGTCACTGCTATCAGTGCTGACCTCATACAACCATGCTAACTATTGCATTCTGTCACTGCTATCAGTGCTGGCCTCATACGACCATGTTAACTATTGCATTCTGTCACTGCTATCACTGCTGACCTCATGTAACCATGTTACCAATTGCATTCTGTCACTGCTAGCAGTGCTGACCTCAAACGACCTTCTTAACCATTGCATTCTGTAACTGCTATCAGTGCTGACCTCAGACGACCATGTTAACCATTGCATTCTGTCACTGCTATCAGTGCTGACCACATACCACCATGTTAAACATTGCATTCTGTCACTGCTATCAGTGCTGACCTCATACGACCATGTTAACTGATGCATTCTGCCACTGATATCAGTGCTAACTTCATACAGCCATGTTAACTGTTGCATTCTGTCACTGCTATCAGTGCTGATCATATACGACCAGGTTAATCATTGCAATCTTTCACAGCTATCAGTGCTAACTTCATATAACCATGTTAACTGTTGCATTCTGTCACTGCTATCAGTGCTGATCATATACGACCAGTTTAACCATTGCATTCTGTCACTGCTATCAGTGCTGACCTCATACAACCATGTTAACTATTGCATTCTGTCACTGCAATCAGTGCTGACCTCATGCAGCCATGATAACTATTGCATTCTTTCACTGCTATCACAGCTGACCTCATACGACCATGTTAACTATTGCATTCTGTCACTGCTATCAGTGCTGACCTCATACGACCATGTTAACCACTGCATTCTGTCACTGCTATTGGTGCTGACCTCATACGGCCATTTTAACTATTGCATTCTGTCACTGCTATCAGTGCTGACCATATACGACCAGGTTAACCATTGCATTCTGTCACTGCTATCAGTGCTGACCTCATACAACCAAGTTAACCATTGCATTCTGTCACTGCTATCAGTGCTGACCTCACACAACCATGTTAACTATTGCATTCTGTCACTACTATCAGTGCTGACCTCATACAACCATGTTAACCATTGTGTTCTGTCACTGCTATCAGTGCTGACCTCTTACGACAATGTTAACTATTGCATTCTGTCACTATCAGTGCTGACTTCATACAACCATGTTAACCATTGCATTCTGTTACTGCTATCAGTGCTGACCTCACGTGACCATGTTAACCATTGCATTCTGTCACTGCTATCAGTGCTGACCTCATGTAACCATGTTAACCATTGCATTCTGTCGCTGCTATCAGTGCTGACCTCATACGACCATGTTAACCACTGCATTCTGTCACTGCTTTCAGTGCTGACCTCATATGGCCATGATAACTATTGCATTCTGTCACTATCAGTGCTAACTTCATACAACCATGGTAACCATTGCATTCTGTCACTGCTATTAGTGCTGACCTCATCCGACCATGTTAACTATTGCATTCTGTCACTACTATCAGTGCTGATTTTCTATGACCTTGTTAACCATTGCATTCTGTCGCTGCTATCAGTGTTGACCTCATACGACCATGTTAACCATTGCATTCTGTCACTACTATCAGTGCTGACCTCATACGACCATGTTAACTATTACATTCTATCACTGCTATCAGTGCTGACCTCATACAACCATGTTAACTTTTGCATTCAGTCAGTGCTGTCAGTGCTGATCTCATACAACCATGTTAACCATTGCACTCTGTCACTGCTATCAGTGTTGACCTCATACGACCGTGTTAACCACTGCATTCTGTCACTGCTATCAGTGCTGACCTCATACGGCCATGTTAACTATTGCATTCTGTCACTGCTATCAGTGCTGACCTCATACGAACATGTTAACTATTGCATTCTGTCACTACTATCAGTGATGACCTCATACGACCATGTTAACTATTGCATTCTGTCACTACTATCAGTGCTGACCTCATACAACCATGTTAACCATTGCATTCTGTCACTGCTATCAGTGCTGACCTCTTACGACCATGTTAACCATTGCATTTTGTCACTGCTATCAGTCCTGCCTTCATTCGACCATGTTATCCACTGCATTTTGTCACTGCAATCAGTGCTGACCTCATACAACCATGTTAACTATTACATTCTGTCCCTGCTTTCAGTACTGACCACAGACGACCATGTCAACCATTGCATTCTCTCACTGCTATCAATGCTGGCCTCATACGACCATGTTAACTTTTGCACTCTGTAACTGCTATCAGTGCTGTTCTCATACCACCATGTTAAACATTGCATTCTGTCACTGCTGGCACTGCTGACCTCATACAACCATGTTAACCATTGCATTCTGCCACTGCTATCATTGCTAACTTCATATGACCATGTTAGCTGCTGCATTCTGTCAGTTCTATCAGTGCTGACCATATACGACCAGGTTAACCATTGCATTCTGTCACTGCTATCAGTGCTGACCTCATACAACCAAGTTAACCATTGCATTCTGTCACTGCTATCAGTCCTGACCTCACACAACCATGTTAACTATTGCATTCTGTCACTACAATCAGTGCTGACCTCATGCGGTCATGTTAACCATTGCATTCTGTCACTACTATGAGTGCTGAACTCATATGACCATGTTAACCATTGTGTTCTGTCACTGCTATCAGTGCTGACCTCATACGACCATGTTAACTATTGCATTCTGTCACAGCTATTAGTGCTGACCTCATACAACCATGTTAACCATTGCATTCTGTCACTACCATCAGTGCTGACCTCATACAACCATGTTAACTATTACATTCTATCACTGCTATCAGTGCTGACCTCATACAACCATGTTAACCATTGCATTCTGTCCCTGCTATAAGTGCTGGCCTCATACAACCATGTTAACCATTGCATTTTGTCACTCCTATCAGTGCTGACCTCATACGACCATGTTAACCATTGCATTCTGTCACTGCTATCAGTGCTGACCTCATGTAACCATGTTACCCATTGCATTCTGTCACTGCTATCAGTGCTAACCTCATACAACCATGTTAACCATTGCATTCTGTCACTGCTATAAGTGCTGACCTTATATGAGCATATTAACTATTGCATTCTGTCACTGCTATCAGTACTGACATCATACGACCATGTTAACTATTTCATTCCATCACTGCTATCAGTGCTGACCTCATGTAACCATGTTACCCATTGCATTCTGTCACTGCATTCTGTCACTGCTATCAGTGCTGACCTCATATAACCATGTTAACTATTGCATTCTGTCACTGCTATCAGTGCTGGCCTCATATGACCATGTTAACTATTGCATTCTGTCACTGCTATCAGTGCTGACCTCATATGACCATGTTAACCATTGCATTCTGTCACTGCTATCATTGCCGACCTTATACGACCATGCTAACAATTGCATTCTGTCACTGCTATAAGTGCTGGCCTCATACAACCATGTTAACTCTTGCATTCTGTCACTGCTATCAGTGCTGACCTCATATGACCATGTTAACCATTGCATTTTGTCACTGCTATCAGTGCTGACCTCATACGACCATGTTAACCATTGCATTCTGTTACTGCTATCACTGCATACCTCATACAACAATGTTGACCACTGCATTCTGCCACTGCTATCAGTACTGACCTCATACGACCAGGTTGACCATTGTATTCTGTTACTGCTATCAGTGCTGACCTCATACGGCCATGTTAACCATTGCATTCTGTACCTGTTCATGCAGACATCATGTAAGCTGGTTAGTTGTTACAACATATTATTGTTCTATAGAGAATAGGGAAACATAGCAAAATGAATACAGACACCACCAGCTAAAGAAGAAATAGACACATTTTGGAGAAATATCTATGAAGATCCTGTGGAACATAACAAAGATGCTGAATGGATTGAAGAATTAAAGAAAGAATAAGAAGTTCAAATGTACAGGATATGAAATGGAATGAAGTAACAGCCAGAGAGATTGAAAAAAAGTTAAGAAAATCTCCTACCTGGAAAACCTTAGGCAGATGCAGTTCCTAACATCTGGCTAAAAGTATTAACATTGTTACACAAAGATTTAGCCCTGGGTAAGAACTAGTTATGTCAGCACACAGGATGGACACCAGCCCAGATAACAACAGGAAGAATGATACTCCTCCTTAAGAGCAAACCTGTAAGCTGTCCTAAAAACTATAAACCAATAACTTGCCTTCCAACAATGTATAATCCCTGGTAAATGGTTCATCTCCCAGGCCCATGCTTACACTTATCAAGGGTATCAGAAATTGTCAGAGTTTTGGGATCCATGGCTAGGCTTAAAAAGACCCCTGTGGTCATTAGCCTAGTAAACACCTATGAACCTATAAACTATATACTGGAATTCATGCCGAAAAAGTTTATAGTTACTTAGAAGAAAACACTATCGTGGAAATAGAACAAAAAGGGAAAGAAAAGAAAGCCATATGGAACAAAGGATCTTTTGCTGTTAAAAATAGAGAATTATAAAAAGGGGAGGAAGTATGGCATGGATAGATTACAAAAAAGCATTTGACAGCATCCCACATTGATGAATAAAGGATTGCTTACAAATGTATAAGATAAATCATACATTGATCAATTATATCATAATATCTCACTCATAAAATCATCTAAGGCCAGCTTCGAGAGAAAAATTGCACAGGGCACTAAGGATAATCACAAGGCTTTCTTTAGTTATGTTAGGAACCTGGGTGGGAATTCCCAGATATGCTCAGAATTAGTCCAAAATGACCAAAAATACACCGAACCCACAGACAATGCCAACATTCTAGCTGACAGGTTCAGCGCAAACTCCCCCCCCCTCCACCAAAAGGGCAAATATCTATCCCAGCAGAGTGCTGCTCCCCTGACATCTCAAATGCTCAGGTAAGAGCTGCCCTCTCCAAAGCAAAAAACACAGCATCAATGGGACCAGACGGTGTCCTGGGCTGCGTCCTACATGAACTCCAAGAAGAGCTAAACCCAAACATAAAACTACTGTTCAGTATCAGCCTTACTACAGGATATGTACCCAAAGAGTGGCGTACAGCAACAGTGGTCCCTCTCCACAAAGGTGGTGTGTCAACGGATCCTGGGAACTATCGCCCCATAAGCCTGACTAGCTTGGTCTGCAAAGCTATGGAAAGGATCATCATGGACCTCATAAATAAAGATATTGGGGACCTACAGACACTGTTTCCTACCCAGTTCAGATTTGTTAAGGGCAAATCCTTCCTCTTAAACCTGGTTGATTTCGTTGAAACAGTCACCAAGGCCATTGACGAGGGGAAGGTGGTCCACACAGCCTACCTGGACCTCGCAAAAGCCTTCGATACAATACCCCACTCTGGCATTATAGATAAGCTCAGCAGCTTAAATATAAACCCCTATGTCACTAGATGGGTTGCACACTGGATCAAGGACAGAACCCACAAGGTTAGAATTGCTGGAGCCATGTCAGACTCCAAACCAGTTACAAGTGGCATCCCACAAGGCTCAGTCCTGGGACCTCCCTTGTTCGGTATATATTTCTCGGAGGTACAGGCCAACACAGAAGGAATGTGGCTGACCAAGTTTGCAGATGACTGCAAACTGGGTGCCATAATCGACTCTCCAGCCGACACAAGCATCCTCCAAAAGGGCCTCATAGAAACAGACAACTGGTGCCAGAGCCATGGCCTCAAGCTAAACGCCAAAAAGTGTATAGTCATCCCCTTTGGCAAAAACAAAGTGCCCACAAATTACCATATAGGTGATAATCCATTAATTACAGAAGAAGTAATTAGGGACCTGGGGACCCAAGTTGATAGCAATCTCTCATTTGACAACCACATGGCCAAAGTGGTTAGAAAAACATTTTATATAGCCCACCTAATCATGAAGGGATTCACATCTAGATCAGGGGAGGTCATTGTGCCTCTTTACTCATCCCTCATCAGGCCCATAATTGAGTACAATGCCCCTTTTGGGATGTACCTTACCAGACACCTGCAGCAACTGGAAAGACCCCAAAAGTACCTCACCAAGAGGATCAAACGTCTCAAACAGATGCCATATGCTGCCCGGTTAAAGAAACTCCAGCTCTACTCAGTGGCATACCGCCTGCTCAGAGGCGATCTGTGCCTGATGTATAAAGCCATGTCCAACCCGGAATTAACGGACATGCTGCACCTCAGAAAATCCAAATCCCATCGAGCTATGCGCTCGAGAGACTTGAACCTCAGCACTGAAATAAATAGGACATGCTGGAGGGACAGATTCATAACCCAGAGGCTCCCTTCACTCTGGAATAAAATCCCATTCCAGGTTAGGCAGAGTCCCTCATTGACTCTCTTCAAGAGGAATCTTGATGAGTGGATGGGAGATCATAGGTTTACCCTGGGTATCACTTCTGTGTCACTGTTAGACAGAGACGCAGTATACTAACCTCAAAAAAGGGCATAGCAAAATTAATTTAAAATGGGTGGCGAAAGCCAAACACACTCTGGCTAGGCTTATAAATGCCCTAGGGCAGATAGCCTAGTATGAATCTATGAACCTATGAACCTATATAGGTTCATAGGTACATAGGAGGTTACTAGCTTAATGGCCCTATTGCCTTTAGAAGCCTAGCCCTAGAAACCCCCATGTACCCTATAACTGAACATAGTTAGATGATCATTGCTAGCAAAATTATTCTATGTGCAGCACTGACTACCCCTGTCCATGAGAGACATAGGTGCCACCCCCTGGGATGAATTTCTGGTCATCCATCCAATTGTCAAGGTTGCGCTTCAATAGGGTCATTGAGGAGATCTGTTTCACATGAAGTAAGAGCTTATTCCAGAGGATTGGCTATCTCGGGGAGATATGTCTGTCTCTCCAACATGTTCTGTTAATGTCACAGGCTAGTATAAGATCCCTGGAGTGAGTGACTCTTGTCCCATTTGATTTGTGGATGTGCAGTATTTCTGTTATGGCAGCATCAGAGACTGATCTATAGGCCAGGCACATGTTGCCTCTCAGCAGCCTGTATGATACAGAGCACAGTGACAAGGCTATCAATCTTTTCAAGTAAGTCACGTTTTGGAGGCCCTGATCTCTCTTGGTCAGAAACCTCTGTGATTTATCCAGTTGTTGCAGGTGTCTGGTGAGATAAATACAGAATGGAGCATTATACTCAATTAGTGGTCTGATAAGGGTCGGGTACAGCAGAGTTATAACCTCCTTAGTCTTAGATGCAATTCCCTTATTTTTAAGATGCATAATTTTGAAGGCTTTCCTTACCACTATGGACACAACCTGTGTTCCTAGGTCTTGCACCGCTGGATTTGAGCTTAGATGGGTGCTATCTATATCATAATTAGCAGGGGTTACTTCTTTGCCAAAGGGGAAAAAATGAGGCATTTTTTTTTCAATTTAGTTTTAATCCGTGACTTTGGCACCAATCATTTGTCTGTGTCCGCCCCTTATGTAATATGTTTTGATTGTTGGGGGAACTTAATGATTGCACCCAGTTTGCAGTCGTCTGCAAACATGGTAAGCCACAGGCCATCTACTTTCACCTGGACCTCAAAGAAATAGATTCCAAACAGTAGAGGGCCCAGCACAGATCCTTGTGGTACCTCACTAGTAACTGGTCTACTGGTGGAGGTGGACTTCCCATCTTTCACAGTGTGCATTCTGTCAGTCATTCATAAGGGTTAAGCCCCAGCTGAGAGACTTTCTCAATGATCCCTGAGTGTGAGATTGTGAGGGCTTCAGGTCTGATCTTTACTTCAAACGGGACTGATTTATGGTCTGACCTTACCAGGGATGGCAACACACAAGGGGTAGTGCAGTGACCTCCCCCATCACTCATCTGGTTAGGACAAAACAGACGAACAGTTGTGGGTTCTGTTCAAGCAGCTTTATTGTAAACAAACACATCAGGATTGAGGCTTAGTAACTTATACTTAAATAAACTTATAAACAGTTTGACTGCCACATTCATACATACTCACACTCTAGCTGTTCTCTCAAAATGGCATTGCTGCCTGCATATGCTCGGTATTTATACTGCACGTGCATTACCCAGAAATGCTTCTTAAAGTCACGACACAAACACTGTTCTACATCCTCCCTCTTTGAGAAATTGTTCATACAATGCCATTGAATGACATGCAACTGTACAAAATAATCTTTTGTCATGCAATTATACAAAACTAGATACACATGAAACAATCATGTCCAGATTGCTGCATATTTCACAGTGGGCCTCGAGATATGACCAAATCATGTGATAGAAAAATTGGAAGTAGGTTTAGCAATGGGGACTGTCTCTACAGAACGTTTATTTTTGGGAACTTCAGGTACATTATCAGGAATGGGAGTTGTTGTCAAGAAATGTTCTACGATCAGAACCTTGTCTGGACTGCTCTGAGATCTAGAGTCTGTATCACAGGGATGATGTCACAATATCTTTTCTAATACATGAAGAAGAAGATGTCTGCAGTTTCTCCTGTATTCCACACCTTCTGCCTCTACTAGTTAGGATCTCGGCTTGGTGCAAACACCTGTCACTTGACCAATCCAGTCAAAGCCTTTCGCCGTTTGCATCCTTCCAGTCTTTCCTTTCTCCAACAGATGAAGAACTCTGCTCTACTTGTCATAATTGGACTTTTGCAAAGATCTCTTTTTAAACAACTAGGCTTTAATTGCTCTGTTGTTCTTAGTATTAGGAACTAGTAAACTGGAACAAATAGGTAGGGTTGTTCTAGTTAGCCTAGATAGAAGTCTCTGAGCAGGCGAACCAAGTAGGCTGTAAGGAGGTATGTTTCTGAGATTGAGTAGAGCCAAAAAGATATTGGTATTGTCACACTTTAACCTCTCAAGTAATTGCTTTGTACTCTGTACTGCATATTCAGCTAGACCATTTGACTGTGTATATTCAGGAATGTGGCTTAGTTGAAATGGCTCTCTTTGTAAATGCGGTTTGGTACTATTACACACTAAACAAGAGGAAAGCAGTTTATCAATGTCTTTTGATAGAGAAGGCCAAGATACTAGTCCTCTCACCTTCTTTTGGTAGAATCAGAACCTGGGTGGCCATAACGTAAAATCTGGATATACTCACACTGTAAGGAAGCAGGAACAACTAATTTAGGATCTTTGAAACTGATACTCTCTTACATCAACATCTCATCTCAATAAGAAAAGTAACGTTGCACTTCTTGTAGTGCACAAGATTGCTCTTATGGCCATCTCACATCAATGAAGTGGTTCAGTTTTTGCAAAACAGGATCAGTCTTTCTATGATCTCTCAGCTCATCCAATCTCGGACATTAAAGTCAAAATTCTCTGCATCATGCTATTCCATAGTAATTCTGCATGATATGGAAAAGGTATCAGCCAGAAAAAAAAATTGCCTTTAGTGTAGACCATTTTGAAATTGTATTTTTGCAATTTGAGCATCATTGCTGGAGCTGTATGTATAGGCTTCTTTAAAATAGTTATTAGAGGCTGATGGTCTGTTTCAATCTGGATAGCTCGACCATAAATATAATCATGGAACTTAGAACATGCAGAGACAACTGCCAAAAGTTCCTTGTCAATCTGAGCATACTGCATTTCAGTTTTGGTAAGAGTTCATGATGCATAGGCAACAGGTCTGCCTCCTTGGAGAATAACTGCACCTAGACCAAACTTTTATGCATCAGAAGAAAGATTAACTGATTTATTGACATCATAGTATTGCAATGTAAGTGGACTGGATATTCTCTGCTTAAGGTTATCAAATGCCCTTTGGTGCTGTTCTAACCATAACTAGGCAACATTTTTGCATGTTAGCTCTCTTAAAGGTGCTGAAATATCACTGAAATCTAGGATAAACATGCCCAAGTAGTTAACCATACCAATAAAACGCTGTAGGGCTTGGACATTATCTGGAGCCTGTATCTCAAGAATGGCTGCTTGTTTGGATGAGTCAGGTCGTAAGCCAGTACTGGTAACTAAGTGACCTACATATGTAATTTCTGGAAGCCTGAATTTGCACTTCAAAGGATTGAGCTTTAGGTTCACTTCACTTGCTCTGTCCAGAACTTTTCTGAGGTTTTGGTCATACTCTGCTTCACCATTGCCTCCGACCAATAAATCATCAACAATTATGGCACATGGATAACCCAATACAATTTGCTCCATTGCATGCTGAAAGACTTCACATGCAGAATTTATACCAAAAGGTATCTTAAGAAATCTGTATCTACCAAATGGGGTGCTGAATGTAGTCAGTAGTGAAGATTTGCGATCAAGCATTACTTGTCAAAATGAACTCATTGCATCCAAAACAGAAAAAACAGTGGCATTTGGCATCAGGGCAAAGACCTGTTCTACTGTATGTATAGGATGTTGGAGTCTCTTTAATGCTGTATTCAAGTCGCTCAGATCAATGCATATTCTGATTTCATCTAAACTCTTTTTATGAGTAGATACCATGGAAGACACCCACTCAATTGGTTCTGTGACTGGACAATTCACATCTTGCTGCACCATTTTATCTAATTGGGCCTTAACTTTATTCTGCATGGTTATTGGAATTCCCCTTGCTGGTCTGACCACTGGACTGACCTCTTGGTCTATTTTCATGGAGTACACAACTGGAAGTTTGCCTAACTTGCTATCGAAAACATCAGTATACTCTGAGAAAATGGTATTGGTGAAATTGGAACTAGGACATGTGCTTACATGATGGACTTCTTTGGTAAAAAAAACAGTTTAATTCTCAAACTGTCTCTAAGACCTAATAATGACTACACAGGTCTTTGAACTACATTGAATTGCAAACAGTACTAGTTCCTAGCCGAAAAAAATGAAAGCACTACTGAGCCCTCGGTTTAAATCTCTTCACCTCCATAAGCAACAAGTGTCACACTATTGGTTAAATTAAGTTGCTCACCAGCTCTCACCTTAGCAAATGTTTTTGCTGACATAAACCAGTATCTAATTTGAGCTCTGTAGGTTTACCATTAATCAGAACCATACAGAACACTTTGTTTATTGCCAACAAATCTACTGCATAAATATTTTCACCAGCCACTAATACACCAACTACATAGAAAGTAGGGTTGCACCTCTCTATATGATCAACTTGCTTTTTCGAGTGACTTTTCTTTATAACAGAATGGGCTTGTTTGATTTGCAAAACTTTTGAAAATTATTCCATTTTTTACACCTGTGACATTGCTGACCAAATGCTAAGCACTTTTCTCTTTTACACTTATGATTTGCACCACAGTTGTGACAGTTGCCAGTAAAGCTTGACGTGGGTTTTGCTGATTCATCATTGTACTGCACTGAACATGTCCATTTTGCTGAGCTAGTCTTGAAACTTGTGAGAAAATCACATGGCTTTCCAGAAGGGTCTGCTGAAGTTGCAACTGCCATGTGCTTAGGCTTGTTTCTGCTAGCCACATGTTGCATAATGTCTACATTTGCCCTGAAACCATGCTTTTATCACTTGCAAGCATATTTGTGTGCCTTTCTGTGAGCTCATGGATTTTACAAATCTCTATAGCCTTGTTCAACATCAAATCACTGTCATGAATCAAAATCTTTCTCACAGCAGCACTATTGACACCACACACAAGCCTATCCTTTATTAACTCATCTTTCAAGTCACCAAATCTGCATGTCTTAGCTTTATTTTTCAGGTCAGTGATATAAGCTGCAAAAGTTTCCCCTGGCTTTTGGTCTCTCATGTAAAATAATGCTTCTCTAATGTAACATTTGTCTGGGGGTTGCACATTTCTTTGAATTTATGCTTCAGACACTCAGGATCCTCTCTAGATTCAGCTGGTACAACAATTTGGTGGGTTTTACCCCTCTCCAGTATATACTGCTGGTACATACATAAATGAACACTCCCTTTCAATAGCTTCAGACCATACTAAGTTAAGCAAAATGAATGCCCTTGTATGTGAATCTTTATCTGAAAAAGCTGCTTGCATAAAATGTATTCCTGCTCGAATACTTACCAATTGTCTGCAATATTATGATCAAATACAAGTGGACTGAGACTGTGAAATGCTTCTGCCATATCAACACACACTACTGAAAGGCTCTTAATTCATGCACAGACATACACACACACATATATGCCAGAAATTTATGCCAAGAATGGAACTATGCTCAATAGCACAATAAGCCTCTGAAACACTTGCACTTTGCAATGTAAGTCTCTGTAGCACAAGAACACTCTTGAAATCACTGTACTTTTTGAAACCACTATTTATCATTGTAAGAGACACTTTGAAATAATTGTACTTTGCAAATAAACCGTATACGGTAGAAGAAGTTCAGAGTAAGAAACACTTCAAACTGATTGCATGTGCAGGTGAAGTGTATGCAGCACTCAGTAAACTTTTCAAAATTGCTGTACTTTGCAATAACTCTGTACAGTGTAAGAAACACTTCAAAATCTTGGCACTCTGCAAATAAACATACACAGCACAAGAAAATTTTCAAATGACTGTATTTTGGATGAACTTTTGTGAAATAGTTGCACTTTACACACATAAACTCTTTGAAATAAATGCACCATGATAAAGCACACACTGTAAACACTTTGCACATTCTGAGGTATTTTGATCAACTCTAGTTATGCCTTGAATACTTTTTGTTAATTCAAAATAACAGCTCATGCCCAAAATATGGTTGTTTTACTCAAAACCATGCAGTTGCCTTGCTTTTCTGTGCTCAGTTATGCTTATGTTGCCCTTTTATCCTATTTGTTATGCTCATTTAATTTCATTTCATGCCCATTACACTTTCCTGTGCTCGCTTTGCTCTCAACATATTCACTTTACTTTAAACTTGCTCATTGTGCCTTAGATATGCTCATTTTTACAACCCAACGAAATTCTGAACCCCTTATGAGCTTCCCTGATAATTCTTTTATCAGATACTGTGGTTACAAACATTTTCTTTAATTATTAAAGAGTTTTGTGCCTTTTATTTGCTTAATAATACATTTTTGTGCTTCTCGTTCGATGATTAATACATCTTGTGCCTTGCAAATGTCTCATTGCATTTTCTTTTATAAAATAAATAATTTGTACAAGTTTTCATTACCTGTAGTTCATTTCTGGCCTTTTTCTTTTCTTTTCCTTTTTAGACATGCCACTTCTGACACCATGTCCTTTAGACATGCCACTTCTGACACCATGTCCTTTAGACATGCCGCTTCTGACACCATGTCCTTTAGACATGCCGCTTCTGACACCATGTCCTTTAGACATGCCTCTTTTGACACCATGTCCTTTAGACATGCCGCTTCTGACACAATGTCACTCATCTGGTCAGGACAAAACAGACAAACAGTTGTGGGTTCTGTTCAACCAGCTTTATTGTACATAAACACATCAGAACTTAAACTTAAATAAACGTATAAACAGACTTACTGCCACATTCATACATGGGCATGCTCTGGCTGTTCTCTCAAAATGGCACTGCTGCCTGCACATGCTCAGTATTTATAATGCACGTGCATCACCCAGAAGTGGTTCTTAAAGTCACAACACACACTGTCCTATGTTGGTGAGCACTAGGTCTAGGACATTTGAGCCCCTTGTGAGGGTGCAGACCAACTGTTCCAGGGCATTTGAATTAACAAAATCCAGGAACCTCAAGTGATGGAGTTTGTGCTCATGTAAGTCACCCAGTTGATGGAAGGATAGTTGAAATCTCCCATGACCAAGGTGTTTGGCTGTACAGTGAGCAACTCTAGAAAGTCCATGTAGGTAGTGTGCTTCTCCTAGTTCATGGTGGGGGACCTGTAGCTAGAAATGATGTGGTAGGGTATTTTGCCTATTGTTATTTGGACTTGGAGTAGCTCAAGAGAGTTGTACTGTCTCACCATCTTGAGGTGTATTTGGATTTAATGAAGATGGATACACCTCCACCTATGGTTCGTTCATGCTTGTTTTGAGGTCTGAATATGTGAAGGTCATTGAAGCCTTGTATGACTAGGGTGCTGCCTGTGGTCTTGAACCAAGTCTCAGTGACTGTACAAATGTCCACATCTTCCAAGCTGAGGAGTACTTTTAGGGACTGGTGTTTACTGTATGGGCTCCTAGCATTACGCAGCATGACCTTGAGTGTGCCTCTAGTGGATTTATTTCATAAATTTTCTTGTTTTACAGGTTCATAGTTTAGTACTAAGCTAACTGCCCTTGAGAGCCATTTTAAGCTGAGCCAATTATCCCCTGTGAGACTCAAACCCTGCACCTTGTGTTTGTAAGGCAAACACCTTAAGCCACCCTCCCAACCCCATTGACATTAAAAAAGGCAAGCATCTTTGCCAGTATCTGAAAGCCTTAAGGAGACAGGTGAAGGCCATCTCTGGTAAAGCAGTGTGGTCTGTCAACCATGTCTTCCCAGGCTGTCATCAGATATTGGATCCCACAGGAGTTACACCAGAAGCTAAGCCAATTATTGAAATCATTCAATACAGAGACAATGAAACAGTGGCAAACCAACTTTGCAGCTAAGCCATGATAAAACAAATTATTATCCCAGAGATAAAAATTCATAGGGGATATTTCAGGGTGACTCTGTCACTGCTGCATTTTTGTCTTGCCTTTAACCTATTAAGCTGCTACTTACTAGATTAGATCATAGTTATATGTTGACTCCCAATAGTGATAGAATGCAACAAAGTGTAAAGACTTTTCATCTTCTTTTTCTGTATGATTTAAAACTGTATAGTTTGTCAGATGAGGAGCTAAAAGCACAACTGGAAGTGGTCGTAACTTTCTCAGATGACACAAGAATATCATTTGGTCTTGATAAATGTACAAAAGCAACATTTAAAGCAGGAAAAGTGCAGCACCAAGAAAACATCAGTTTGGGACAAGAATGTGATATAAAGGAAAGTGAGCCGGAGAGAATGTACAAATATGTGGGAATTGATGAAGGATCAACAAAAAAACATGAACAAATGCAGACAAAACTCAGTAAAGGATATTTTAGAAGACTAAAATTAATGCTGCAAACAGTACTGACATCCAGGAACAAAGTCCAAACTATAAACCAATTTGTTGTAATAAATTACAGTTTTGGGGTGATTAACTTGCCCCAAAAATTATTGGATCAATTGGACAAGAAACAAGAAAAATGCTTCACACTTATCAAATGGTATATAAAATCAGTGTACACCAAGATTATATATCCCTCATTCTGAAGGACGTATGGGCCTCCTCTAAACTGATTGCATGTATAGATTTGCAATCGAAAGACTGCATACATATCTGCTGACCTCATCAGACCTAAACATAGTGAACGTTTTGAAACATGAAGAAAACCAATAAGACAAACATCCCTGCTTAGTTTAGCAGAAGCATGTTTGTGTCAAGTAGGAATGGAAACAAAACCAGAAGTAGAAAAAAAAGAGGCAGCAACTGAATGTGCCAAAAACAAAAGAAAGAATATAAGGAGAAGGATGAGATGAGAAAGTAATACATGTGCATAGGGCATAACTATTGTGGTAAGTACAGAAAACTCCTGAAACAACCTCAATGTCGATCAGGATCTGATTCAGGAATGGTTAAGAAGGGGTGAATTTAAACCAAAATATGAAAGGTTATTATTAGTGACCCAGGATAGTGGACTATATAAGCATTGGTTTACAAAGTTCATTGAACAAGTGGGAGAATCAGACAAATGGAGGGTGTGATACGCTTATGACAGAGTCTCTATATACTGAAAGGCACAATAGTGTGGCCAGACTGTTGCACTGAGGATTGTGCAAACATTACAGTACTGAAGTAGCTGAGAAGCATTGGACCCATGAGCCACAAAGCATCATAGAGAATGATAAAGTTTATATCACACAAGATCACCCTTTACCAACAGTTCAAAAACAGATGCAAGAAAACCAGATATAGTAGTCCATGAAAAGAAGACAAAAAGTAACATTGATCAGTGAAATTGCTACACACAGTGATTATACTTTCTTATGTTCAGAGAGACACAAAGTCATAAAATACCAGGAATTGGAAGCAGGGATGAGGACAATGTGGAAGAAGGATACCCAGACAGTTCAAATAGTAGTTGGAGCAGCAGGTCTTGCAAAAAAATAATTTATAGATATATTTAGATATGTTACTGATACATGTAACTGTACGAATTGGAGGAGTCAGTTCTGGGCACATTGCAGGTGCTGCAAGGAGCACTTTTGGCTAACATCAAAGACTGAAACAATACCAATTTCATGAACTTTAATCATACTGTGACTTAGGAATGAGGTCAAATCCCATCATGGTATTAAAAACCCAGAAGACTTGGAATAATTAAACCTGTGTCATCAACTGGCCAAGTTGGCCAACAAAGTATGCTACTGTTGTCACTGCTGTCATCAAATGACCAGGTTCTGAGGGCAGAGCCTAGAGCAGTGAATTTTGAGAGCTCCATAAACTAGTATAATAACATAGGAAAAGTTTATTACTTTCAAGTTTAAAATGTCAGAAGTCTATAGATAAACTACTAAACTAGATAAATATCAATTTTGGTGGAAACATACAAAATCTTCCCTGTCAAGCAACTTGGACATATACTGAGTCCTAAATATGAACAACTCAAGGAGTTCTCATCCAGGTGCTGCTTTGAAAAAAGAACTGCAATTGATGACATCTAACTTACAGGAACTATCTTTGAAGATGAGTGGCTTTAAAAATGACTTAGAAAACCTCAAATTAAATTCTCAAAAACAGACTGATACTCTTAATGAACTATTACAGCAACACCATACAAAAATAACAACTATAGAGACTTCTCTAAATGCCATTGAAGGGAGACTCAAATAGGAAGAACTCCAAAAGGAAGTTCTGCTTAAACAGAATATATGGCTGCTTAACAAAATAGATGACTAAGAAAACAGGGGAAAGGAGAAACAACATAAGGATCTTTGGTCTGCCTGAAAACACTGAAGGAGAAGACATTATTTCATTCTTAACAACCTGGATTCCTGAATTTTTAGACTTGAAAGGGAGACTTTCATTTCGAATTGAAATGGCACATACAGCACTGAGGAAACCTACTTCTAACTCAACAAATACTCCATCTAGATCCATAGTCATAACATTTCTTTCATTTCTGGACAAGGAACTAATATTAAAATCTGCTTGGAGAAAATCACCCTTAAAATACAATCAAAGCCTGATAAGGTTTCACAATGATTATTCTTCCAGAATACTAGAACAAAGGAAAAAAGTTTGCCTATAATAAAACTGTTGAAACAAAACAACATTAAAGAACAGCTGGCCTTTTCAGGCAAGATGCACATACTTTTTGCCAATGAGATGAGAACCTTTAATGACTTAGAAGAAGCTACTATATTCATCAAAAACAACAGCATAGTGCCTATCCCAGAAGAAATGGAATGGATGGCCGCTACTCTTAATAGAATAAAAGAAACAAATCCTTGGACTGATGCTAGAAAGAAGAAACAAAAAATGATTCCAAGATAGCTGTCCCAAAAAATAACTCTTACAACTAAATCTCTCAAAGTATCAACTGATATGGTACATCACTTGTCATCTGTTTTTATTTAAAAAAGAGGGTTTCTTAAAAAACCTGTGAAAGTAATGATTTACTCAGAATGTTCAAAGAGTCCAATAATTCTTCACAAACAAAGGTAGGTCAAAATGGGTTACTATTTACATTATATATAAGCCAGACAAAGCAACATATAATACATAGAAGTTTCTATTCCCCTACTTGAACTCACTGAATACTTATCTTGTTCATTTTCCATTGATTTTACTTATAATAATTTAAGTAATTAAATAACTAATTCAACAAGGTACCATTCATCAGACTTCAGACTCAAATGTAACAAATTAACATCATATATTATAGCATTAACAGTAGAGTGTTTTGAAAAAATAAATGCTGTCATGGAGACTAATGCCTTCTTCAGTTAAAGTTTGATTTAGAAATGTCATGTATATCCTGGTTAAATAAAAGTAGCAAGCTCTTAGTACAAATGTCATCATTATTCTGTCTAAACATAGTTAATATCAATTATGGCAGGTATCACAGCTACAAGTGCTGTTTGATCAATCCTGATATGGTGTGTATGGATGCAGCTGTGTCTTGCAGCTAGTACAAATGTCATTATTATTCTGTCTTGTTGTTTTTGTGTCTTTCAGCTTTTCCCGGTTAGGGGTTGCCACAGCGGAACTTCAGTCCGCTAATGATTGGCAGTAGATTTTTACATGCTGAGTTGCCAGCCCTGATGCACAACCTTCAACAAAGGTATGCCCATTCATGCATGTCTCCACACAGAAGACACTTTTGCTGAGAAACGAACAGGACGTCTTATTTTGAGGCGACAATGCTACAGCAGCACCACCACCATAGTATTATCATTATTATTCTGTCTAAATATAGTTAATATCAGTTATGGCAGGTATCACAGCTTTGAGTGCTGTTTGATCAAGCCAGGTATGGTGTCCGTGGAAGCAACTGTGCCTGGCAGCTGTTGAATGTTGCCATTTTCATCTCAGGAAGCTGTGGGTTGCGCCTTGTGATCAAGGTTTGCTGATGCTTGTGATTTAGGAAGACACATTTAGTGATTTATCCTGGATCCAGGGGAAGGGGGTGGATAAAACTGTGATTTGGGATATTTTGGCAGAGAGTAGTTTGTTTATACATCTGCTGATTGAGAGGTGAGAAGGCTGGAATAATGTGTTATCTCTTGTTTTGGCGGCTTGTTGGGAGTTTTTTTTTTTTTATCTGTTTGCTCTCCATTCTTTTCCTGGCTGCTGCCTCACTGAAAGGGAGGGAATTTAGGCTTGAAGTTGCAATGAAGTGAAGTGAAGCTTCAGGTGCATCGTGAGCCTCTGGTATGCAGTACACAGACACACGAACAGAAACAGATGCTCCCAGGTTGCTGTGGTAATGGAAACAGAGTGACGATAATGCTTAATGGCTTTGAGGAGCCTCCAAGATGATTTTCAGCAATGATGTTTTCGGTTTAAAAAAATATATATATATATATATATATATATATATATATATATATATATATATATATATATATAAAATAAAAGGCCTGTTTTGAATAACATGTACACATATTGATGGTCTCCCAACACTTTTGTTTAGCTCATTAAGTTGATTCTTGATAAAAAAAAAATAATAATAATGATAATAGTAATAAGCATAATTTTATATTTAAAATGTATTTTGGTCCAAAGGACTTATATAAGAGTGGAAGTCTGAGTTGTTGTGAAAGACTAAGAGCACTTGGTCTTGTGCAGTACCCTTTGCAGTGGCCTGGGAGGTGAGTGTGCTTGGACGTGGTGGGCATATGGGGATAGCTGATTCCAGGGTGTTTGGGGTTGCCAGGAAGTGCTAGAGAGTCATCAGATTTCCTTCGTGGGAATATCTGTGGGAATGGAAGGTGTGTTGAGTGGTTCACTAGCAGAGTGGCCACTGCATGGAACAGGCTGGTAAAATGGAACAGGACAAATATTGGTTTGGATATTTTAGGAACAGCTGGGAAACACACCACATGAACTAGTGAATGGTATTCTGGCAAAACTGGATGGGCATTGTTGCCCGTGCTTGAAATACTGATATGTGTGTATGTAAGGATGGAAATATACTTATAAGAAATAAGAAACTAGAAGGGTCTCATAATTTAAAGTCTATAGACTGTGTAAACATGCTTGGAAGGAGCTAATAATAAGAATAAGCATTACAGCTTGTAGTCTTTCAAATAAGTAAGCAATAGCCCCCCCAAAAAAATAAAACACACACAATAGTTATGTAATGTATGATTTTAGTAAATATAGACATAAAATATATAATTGTCACATAAGATGAAGCAGTCTGCTGAATTTAGATAGTAAAGACTGGATTCAATAACATGGGCTTGTGTATAATAACACTACTGTTTTAACTTGTCATAAATGACAAACACTACATTGAACATCAAGGGGAAGTATGATGATTTTCTCATATAAGTGAATATGCATAACAAGTCATGTAATTGCTTTAACTTGAAATGTAGTTTTTGTAACTCATCTTGACCATATGTAATATTTAAGCGGTTACCAAGGTAACTAATGTTTATACATGACGTCAAACTGACAAAGTCATTCAAGAGAAACAATAGAAGCCTGAACTTGAAATGTAACAGAATGTAACAATCATATTCTGAACAATTAGTATTAAATTGGCAATAGGCACTTATTTTAATAACATGGGCATGTGTATAATAACACTACTGTTTTAACTTGTCATAAATTACATACACTATATCGAACATCAAGGGGAAGCATGATGATTTTCTTATATAAGTAAATCTGCATAACAAGTCATATAATTGCTTTAAGTTGAATTGTGGTTTTGTAACACATCTTGACCATACATAATATTTAAGCTGTTACCAAAGTAACTAATGTTTTATACATGAGATCAAACTGACAAAGTTGTTCAAGGGAAACAATAGAAGCCTGAATTAGGAATGTCACAGAATGTAACAATCACATTCTGAACAAATAGCATTAAATTGACAATAATCACTCAGTTTAACCTTTGCTGATTATACAAAATAGAATGTTGCCATTTAAATCTAAAAACGTTCAGTATATGCCATAAAATGGCAATTTATGAATATGGAAAGGGAACTTGTAATCATTAATCACAATAAGAGAATGTGTTGTTTTTAACATATAATTTCACTGATTTTATAATAAGAAATGACATATATGAAAATCCTTATGTGTAGGAAATGGGGGGAAGATGGATGCACTGATAATTAAAATGCACTAACTTTCATCAATGTTCACATAAAACAATCTTGATGCTTTAAGTAAGTTAGCAACAAACAAAGTGATTACTTAAATGCTGGCAAACAATGAAATATAACTTCTGATATAGCCAGTAAAATACATTGTATTATAAACATTAGGTATAAATATTATTACCATCTATTTATATTAAGTAATAAGTTTTGAAAGACTTTATCAGTAATGGTGAATGTGTTAGACAACTGTGTACTATAATCTTTTACTGAAGTTTTATATACGATACATCCTACTTTACTATGATTGAATTGCTTGTCATCTATCTTTCATGTAAATATTAATTGCTTATACAATAAGTAGACATTTCTATTGTATTAGAATTCTGTCTAATCTATATGATAATTCAATTTATGGAGCTCATATGTTCTGGATTGTCAGGGTATGAGTGATAATCTGATGGACTTAGGTTTATCCATCAGCTTAGGAATGGTTTTCATTCCATGGGTAGTGCTGATCTTAGTTTTGTTAACATTTATTAATTTAAATTTATTTCACAAAAACATTTTAGTATGCCTGACCAAAACATTACTTTATTGGTAAACACTCAGAGTATAAAATTGATAATTTCCTTTAAAAGCTCAAACATATAATTTACAGTTATCAGAGAAAAATGTTTAATAGTCACAATAAAATAAAAAATACATAGTCTAAATAATCTAAAATGGATTTAACTTCATTATCTTTAAATACCAATGATTTAAACAATCCTAGCAAGAGATCAAATCTACTGAAATATTTAAAACTGAACAAAGCACAAATTGTCCTCCTTCAAGAAACTAATTTCAAAACAAATGACAATTACAAATGAAATCCTAAGGAATATATGATATTGGTGCAATCCACTTATAAGACAAAGACAAAAGGGGTAACAATTTTATGGAAAACAAAAGTGATTAACCCAGAAATCATTTATAAGTATGAAAATAAAGAAGGCATTATAGCATTAGTATTAGTTAAATATAATAACAGAATATGGACCCTAGCCAATCTATATTGGTTCCCAGGCATTTGAAGAGGAATTGTTAAAACATTTGGATTTCATTTCCAATAATTATAAGGGCAACTTAATATTAGGAAGAGATTTTAATTGTATATTTGATATTTCTGAAACTACAAATAAAAGACTGCTGTATACATCTGCTGTATCAAAAGCTTTAAACAAGTGTGTAGAATAATTCCCTCTTGTAGATACTTTCAAATTAAAAAAAGATAAATCTTTGTTGTTTTCCCATCAAGATCACAGATTTGGTACCCAAACTAGAAGAGATAAAATATTTGCTGCCCATGGACTTACACTCATTAATTTCTCAAGCACTCCCTGCCCCTTTCAGACCACAATTCATTGATACTAAAACTTCAAAATGAGTACAAACCATTAATCTTTAATTCCAGAATTCCAGCATATATAAGTAAAATTAAAGAGTTCAAACCCTGGTTATTATCTGAATTACAGTTCTTCTTAGATATTAATTACAACACAGAGATAAATAAAATAATGATATGGGACTCATTAAAAGCTTACATATATGGTAAAACCCTAACTTGGTATAAAAAAATATCAGAGAATGGGATTCTGAATTATTAGATCTACAATCCAAACTTTTGTAGTAAAAGTTGAAAAAAAATCAAAATCATTTGGACATGAAAAATAAAGTAGAAGTATTAAACAATAACTATAATGAAATTCTAACACATAAAACTAGTTTAGCTTTAGAAAAACTAAACTTTAATACCTTGGCCACTTCTCCCAAATATCTACATAATTTATCCACAAGAATCAAAATATAATCAAAAGCTAATAACATTAAAAGTATCTTCCATGAAAAGAAAGGGAAAATGTCTCGGATATTGGTGACATTTTTGACGCCTATAGAAATCACTATATGGAACATTTCCAAAAAGAAAATATACATATCGATCAATTAAATCTAGATGAAAAATGTTCTAATATAAAAAAATACCAGAAACATTAAAACTAGATCTGCAAGCACCCATATCCTACAAAGAAATTACAGATACAATAAAAGAGGGTAAAAATAATAAAGCTCCAGGTATAGATGGCATAATTATGGAAATATACAAACTTTTTCCTTCAAAGATACTATCCCTCTTCCATAAAACTCTATTAGAAATTCAGTCACAAGCTTTAATACCACCCTCTTGGAGATATTCCTTAATCACATCAACCCTAAAGGAACACAAATCCCCAAACCTCTGTACCTCACATAGACCTATATCATTATTAAATAATGACTATAAGATATGTATGACAATATTAACTAACAGAATGAAAATACCACTATCCAAACAATAAATAATGATCAGACTGGATTTATATATCATAGACACACCCATGACAATATTAAAAGGATAATTTCTCTTATAAATTATGTTAATAAAGAAAATAAAGAAATACTTATAATTGGCTTAGATAGAGAGAAAGCCTTTGATTCACTAAACTGGGACTATTTATTAAAAATCCTAATGCTAGTTGAATTTCCTGCATCCTTTGTTCATCTCCTAAACAATATATATACAAATAATTTAGCGTATGTCAAGTTAGGTCCTTTTACCTCTGAATCTATACATATAACAAAAGACACTAAACAAGGATGTCTCATGTCACCGATTATATTTGCTTTGGCTATTGAAATATTGGCAGATTCAATCCATAATAATATAAAAATCAAAGGAATAGATGTTTATGAACAATACAATTCTAAATTAATGCTATTTGCTGATGAAATATTACTAACATTATTTAATGCAAAAGAGACATTAGACTGACTTCAGGACTCCATTTCAATAAATCAAAATCAAAATGTTTATTTTTAAATAAAAAAAGAACTGCAGACTAAGGGGATCACATCATAGGGAAACAAGAATCCACCTTAAAATATATAGGAATTGAGCTATGCAAGGATAATAATAAATTAGTCCCACAAACTACAATAATATCATCAATATAATTAAAATCTTTGTGGAAAAATGGAACAAAATAATATTAAAAATTGAAGATAGACTACAGTTAATAAAAATGGTTTTACTGCCCAAGATCCTATATATAGCCTTGGCAATACAACTGTTACCAAAAAGCAATATACTTAAATAAATAAATAAAATAATAACATTTTTATGGTTTTCCAAAAGAAACAGAATAGCTTTAATACATCATATCAGACCATGGAACTAGGGACGATTAAACTTTCCTGATATAGAAACATATATAAAAGCATCAATATCTAAAACAATCTCAGACTGAATAAATCCAAATTACTCTGCAAATTGGAAAGAATTACTAACTGTAATATCAATAAATTAATTTGATTTACAAAAAAAATTTCAAATAACAGATAAAAACAATTTGCCAGGGCACATATTATGTACTAGTATGTGATATAACATAACTAAACCCACTAAAACTCATATGATTAATTATTACATTAGCTCATTTAGGAAAATTATTAATGGAAAATTATTAATGCAAATATAGATTTAAAAATCTGGTTTGATCTTTTAACATGATTTATAGTCACAAATAATTTTCCACATAAAATATATAGAGAAATTATGCATTCCTGGGAATAGAAAGGATTTCTTTGTTGGCTCCAATGTATCAAATAATTAAAAGGTTTAGATATGCAAGTAATAAAAACAACATACAAAATTCCACAACAGGACTGGCTAACTTTACAGAGTATTATGTCATATTAGCAAGATTTAAGTAGAATAATTAACAATTCTTTGTTTAAAGAAATACCTAAATTTACAAAATGCATATATGAAATCATATATAATGACTTTGACATGGGAAACAGTATTTCAAAATTTTACAAAATAGTGTTAAACTGCAAAACAACACCCAAAACATCATATTGGAAATATATAACAAATGGACACTCAATGCAGTTAACTAAAGATATTAAAACAAATATCTTATTATCAATAAAATATACATCCTTTATACAATACTGGAAAGTTTTTAATTGGAAATGCTTGCACAGAGCATTTTTAACCCCAGACAGAATCAGTAAAATTAGTTTTTTCCATAAAAGGAATATGTTGGAGATGTGGCCAAGTACACAATGCAGATTGGAACCACATTTTCTTTGATTGTGTTAAAATTAAGCCATTTTGGAATGGCATTAATAACTTTCTATAAGCTGTATTTAATGAATCATTTTATTTAACTAAAGCTTTTGTATTATTAAATGTGAACTAAGGTCCTCATTTGAATAGGTCAAACATGTATCTAATATGGACTATACTTGCAATTTCAAGGAAGTGTATACCAAGAAGATGGAATACAGACATAATACCAACTTTGGAAGACTTCTACAGCCTCCTGATAAAGAGCTAAGAATTTATCCAAGGCCAATTATCAATAACCCTTGGGGAAAAGTCTTATTGTTGATTGACATTATATAATAATCAGATACTCTGATAATGGATTGGACATACTTATAAAGTAAATGTATACATTTAGATCTGTTATAGTGTCAGGCTAATGTAAATAGTGTACATAGTTATTTAAGATATTATGTATAAATACTATGGAATTCATTCAAATTTATTTAAAAAATAAAAACAATCTGTCATTGCTTTACTACTGACATCATATGAATTGGTTAGTCATTATATTTTGTCACTGTTCTTACTGCTGTCATCATATGATAATATCAGCCATAACACTGTCACATTTCTAGGTGCTGTTATCGTAGGATCAGGTTAGACACTAAATGATATCAGTTTTAGGTGCTGTCATCCCAGGATCATGTTAGACACTACATGATATCAGTCACAGTTCTACTGCCATCACATGACCATTTAGCCATTACATTATGTCACTGTTGACATCATAATGAACATGCTAGTCATTATATTCTGTCACTGTTCTCTCTTCTGTCATTGCATGACCAGGTTAGCCATTACATTCTGTCACTCTTGCCACTGCTATTGTCATGTGACTAGGTGAATCATTTCATTAAGGTATTGTTCTATCTGCTGCTATCATATGACCAGGTTAGCTGTTACATTCCATCACTGTTCACACTGCTGACATCATATGACAAGGTTAGTCCTTAAATTCTGTCACTGTTCTCACTATTGATATCACATTACCAGGACAGCTATTGCATTCTGTCACTGTTGTCACTGCTGACATCATATGACCTGGTTAGTCATTACATCCTTTCATTGTTCTCATTGTGTCCACCTTATGATCAAATTAGCCATTACTATGTTGCTACACTTTTAATGTTGCCATCATATTTATTTTATGTAAAATTTCTTAAGCAGGTAAGTGAAATACTCTGTGGACCCTTTTCAGAATGACTCTGGATATTTAGGCAAATAAAAACAGTAACAATCAAAAATATTCCAGAGGTACAGACACTGCAGTTAGAAGTACAGTTTTACATTCTGTATGTAGCATACAGTGTGTGGTAGTTTCTCTGTGAAGAGAACATTCCAAAATCATCCATTTCTTACCAAATAGAAAGAAAAATAGATTTGTAAAGAATGCAACAGTTTACATGACCAATGCATGGCTAACCTGGTCAGATGACAACAGCAGCAGCAACAGTGTCAGAATGTAATGGCTACCTGGTCATATGACAACAGCAGTGGCAACACTGGCAGAATATAATGGCTACTTGGTCACATGACAAAAGCAGTGGCAACAATGGCAGAATGTAATGGCTATCTGATCATGAAATGACAGCAGTTAGAACAGACTTCATAACTGAATGCTTATACGTCATTAATGGTTTGGCTACAACCCTGCAGCACTTTGTGTGAGGTGAGGGTGTGGTAGTGACTGAACAAGCACCTTGTTAGTAGTTTGGGGACCTTTATAGGGCACCAGATGATCTAAGGTTTTGTGTTGCAATACATAGCAATATCAGTTCACTTCTTTCTTACAAAAAGTAAGTTTTGTACCATCTAAGTTGGTAAGGGAATAAAATACCACTGTTCAGTGTTACAAGTTCTGCATGGAAAAGTA
The DNA here is from genome assembly GCF_019279795.1 of Protopterus annectens. Classification (NCBI taxonomy): domain Eukaryota; kingdom Metazoa; phylum Chordata; order Ceratodontiformes; family Protopteridae; genus Protopterus; species Protopterus annectens. Next base: position 1,889,735,667 of record NC_056743.1, on the reverse strand, counting down.
TGGTGGTACTGTGAGAAGTTAAAATAAATGATTGAATGCTGATTTATTTATTTATTAAAAGTTCATAAGTGTATAAGAGATTACTAGGCTAACGGCTTACTGGACCTTACAAGCCTAGTTAATATAACCCAATTTTACCCAATATATGGCCCCTAACGGCAAGAGGATGGCATGAATTTGTACCTGTGCATCGAGTATCTTACAGATTGCCCCTGTCCGTAAGGAGCATAGACACTACCCAGGTGTGAATTTGTGATTCTCCATCCATTGATCCAAACTGCATTTGAAGAGGTTAAGGGAAGGGCTCTGCGTTACATGAATAGGAAGCCTGTTCCAAAGAAGGGGTAATCTCTGAGACACATATCTGTCTCTCCAGCACATTTTGTTTGAGGCACTGACTACATTAAAACCCTAGATCAAGTAACCTTCATGCTGTTTGACTTGTGGGTGTGTAGCAGCTCAATCAGGGCTAGATTTGTGAGTGCCTTGTAGGTCAGGCATAGGTCACCCTTTAATAGTCGGTAGGAGATAAAGTAAAGGGTTAAGGATTTTAGCCTATCTGCATAAGAAATTGTGTTTACCTCCAGAATTTTCTTTGTGAAGAACCTCTATGGTCACTCCAGCTGCTGTAAATGCATAGCCAAGTACATGCTAAATGACACACTGTACTCGATTATAGGTCTAATGAGGGTTGAGCACAGTGGGACTATAATTTCCTTGGATCTGGATGCCATACCTTTACTTATAAGTTGTGCTACATAAAAGCACTTCCACAGCCTGAACTAATTCCTCCAATGTTTCTGGATTTTGAACCATCACAGAACTACCCAAATCAGCTTTTTTGGGATCTTCTCATGGGCTTTCTTCAAGTCTAGGAATGCCCTTTTGGACCCTTTCCTCATTTCTACCATCTTCATTTTTCTACACTGACACTGGAATACTTATTGTCTACCATCTGGGTTATGCCTTTCTCTCCATACTGCTATATGTGTCCTCAGGAGCCATTTTCCCCTAACTCACCCAAAATCTTGATCATATCTGCTGTGATCTCATCATGAGCCAGATGCTTTTCTTGACTTCATTTTTCTTGGTGCTGTTCTTACTTCTTCTATGTTGGACTCCTCTTCTTTCTTCATAGGCCATGTCTGGGACACTACAGCTCCTCCCCTTCTCTCATCATAGGCTGTGTCTGGGACACTACAGCTCCTCCCCTTCTCTCATTGTAGGCTGTGTCTGGGACACTACAGCTCCTCCCCTTCTCTCACCATAGGCTGTGTCTGGGACACTACAGCTCCTCCTCTCCTAACATCATAGGCTTTGTCTGTCGCAGCACATCTCCTCCCCTTCTCTCATCATAGGCTGTGTCTGGGACAACTCAGCTCCTCCCTTTCTAACATCATTGGCTGTGTCTGGCACAGTGCATCTCCTCCCCTTCTCTCATCATAGGCTGTGTCTGGGGTAGTATAGCTCCTGCGGGGTTGTTTTACTGTGCAGCAGGTTCTGTGAGTTGCTTTGCTAGACTGCCCTTCCACCTTGTCTCCTGGATACAGAGGATGTCTGTCCTTGTTACCATTATGTTGTCTACAATCATTAGTTCATATTTGGCAGGATAATTAGTTTTATGTCCATTTTTTGCTCAACACAGCTAGGCCAGGTAACCCAAGTTGGGCAACTGAACATTGGCTGGCCAGAATTTCATTGACCCAAGGGTGCTGTGCTTTATGGCTGGCACTCGGACAGTAGGAGATTATACACCCGAATGCTGGCTGCTCAGAATCTCATTGACCCAAAGGTGCTATGCTTTATGGCCGGCATTTGTTGGACAATAGGAGCTTATACACATCTCCCATTGTTTTTTGGATCCCTGACATAGGTCAGAGTAGGCCATGTTGGCAACCCACTTATCTCCAGCAAATACCCATGCCCATTTAGCAACATTAGTCAACACAACCAAATCGCCTAGAGGCATATTTCACACCTGTTTTTTTTTATCTTGAGGATACTACACACCACAATTGATGCTCAAAGCAGTTGATCTCCAACTCTTCTCCAATAGGCACCATCTAGTTTCTGTGTTGCTGCCCACAACTCCATTGCTGGGTGAGTTTGAAGTGGAAATGCTCAACAAGTTTTTGTGGGGGTGGGAGGAACCTTTCACAGACTTACTGAGAACATACAAACTCCATACGGGCATTGGCCAGAACTCAGGCAGGAACTTGCATCAACATTAGGCACCCTTAGTCAACCAAATCCTGAGTTCTGGCTTCATCCAAAACAAGTGGAGGACATCCACTGTCATCCCTTTCCACAAAGGTGGAGCATCCACCGATCGAGGAAATTACAGACCCATCAGCCTAACTAGCCTGATCTGCAAGGCCATGGAGCAGATTATCATGGACCTCATTAACAAGGACACTGGCAACCTCCTGACACTTGATCCCACACAGTTTGGTTTTGTCAAGGGGAGGTCATGCCTGTTAAATTTGGTCTACTCCTTTGAGACAGTCAACAAAGCCATAGACAAGGGGAAGATGGTGCACACCACCTACCTTGACCTGGCCAAAGCCTTCGATACTATTCCCTACTCAGGTATAATAGATAAACTCTCTCAACTAGGCATCAATCCATATGTTACCAGATGTGTAGCAAACTGGCTCACTGATAGAACCCACCTAGTCAAAATAGGGGAATCCACCTCAAGTAGTAGACCCGTAACAAGTGGTGTACCCCAGGGATTGGTCTTTGGGCATCTGCTGTTTGGGATATGCTTCTTGGAGGTGCAGGCCAAATCTAGTGGGATATGGGTGACCAAGTTTGCAGATGACTGCAAGCTTGGTGCTGTCAGCAATTCCCCTAGTGATGTGGACATCCTCCAAGAGGGACTTGCCCACACAAATGACTGGTGCCAGAAACATGGACTCAAACTGAATGCCAAAAAATGCATTATCATCCCTTTTGGGGAGAGTTACATCCTCACAAATGATCACATTAATAATAAGGTCTTAAGCAAGCAATCAGTCATGAGAGACTTGGGCACCCAGATTGGTAGCAAACTGACTTTTGAAACCATGTTGCCTACTTTTTACAGAAAGTTTTCTACATGTCCTACCTCGTTAGTAAAGGTATCAAATCCAGGGACAAGATGGTCATAACATCCCTGCATTCTTCCCTTATAAAACCCATTATTGAGTACAATGTCCCTTTTGGCATGTACCTCACAAAGCACATGCAACAGCTAGAGAGACCACAGAGGTTCCTCACCCGGAGAATCCAGGGTCGCAAACATCTACCCTACACAGATAGGCTTAAAGCCCTGTCCCTCTACTCAGCCTCCTATAGACTCCTCAGAGGTGACCTCTGTGTGGCATGCAAAGCAACCTCAGACCCCTCCCTGATAGGACTGATGCATATCTGCAAGTCAAGCTCCACTCAACTAACCCACATGCGTGACCTCAACCTGGTCTGTGACATCAGTAGGACTTGATGGTGGGACAGATTTGTGCCCCGGCGACTCCCCCTTTTGTAGAATAGACTCCCTCTCCATGTAAAGCAGAGTACCTCATTAACCTTTTTTAAGCAAAATCTGGATAACTGGATGGGGAACAGAAAATACACCCCTGGGATTCCAACTATGTCCTTGCTGGACAGTGGCATAGGGTGCTGACTTGTCGGAACATGGGATAAATTCTTGGCTAGGCTTGTAAGGGCCTCAAGGCCAGTAGACTAGTAACTTTCTATGATGCTATGATCCTAAATTATGCATGGGAGACAAAGACCTTAATCATTATGTCAAGTCTGCATATGTATGTATGTATGTATGTATATATGCATATGACAAAGCATGTATAAGTGAAACCAGTTTCTCTTGTTTTTCCATCATCATAAGGGAATTCCAATTTGTTTTTTTATCACACCAGAGTGATATACACATATCAATATATCTATCTATCTATATCTATCTATCCATATCTATATCTATATATAGGTAAATATAAATATATTTAATCTATATCTATCTGTCTATCCATCCATCTATCTATCTATCTATCTATCTATCTATCTATCTATCTATCTATCTATCTATCTATCTATCTATCTATCTATCTATCTATCTATCTATCTATCTATCTATCTATCTGTGTGTGTGTGTGTGTGTGTGTGTGTGTGTGTGTGTGTGTGTGTGTGTGTGTGTGTGTGTGTGTGTGTGCATACATACATATATCATACATATATATGTCTGTATATACTCCAAAGATAGGTCCAGGTCTGGGTACTAGGCCCACTCCTTTCTGACAACTATTTTTTTAGAAATGGAAGCAAAGACTGAAGGTTTATGTCTGACTAAATATGCAGATGATTGCAAGATGGGGGTTATCATCGATTCCCTTGCAGACACTAGCATTCTTTAAGGTCAATCTCTGACTAACAAATGGTGCCAAAGCCATGCTCTTAAATTTAATGCTAAGAAATGCATAATTGTATCCTTTGGGAAGTTAACCATCCTGATTAATTACCATTCTAATAATACACCCCAAGAGTTGACCCAGTGGTCCGGGGTTTGGGTATGCACGTAGAAAGTAGCCTTAACTTCGACTATCATGGGCATGGCATATAGGTCCAAAGAGGCCATTATCCCACTGTACTCTGCCCTTATCAGACCAATCATAGAGTACAATGTTCCCTCTCATAGGTACCTGGCCAGGCATACACAGTATTTAGAACAACCTCAGAGGTTCCTTACAAAATGAATACAAGGTGTAACAAACCTGCCTTACACAGAACACCTTAAAGCCCTTTCCATCTACACAGTCTCCTATAGATTGCTGAGGGCATGATCTGTGCCTGGCTTACAAAGCATTTGCAAACCTTACACTTATGAATCTCCTGCATATTCTTAAGTAACACAGTACCAGAAATACAAGGTCTACAGACCCAAATTTTGTCTGTAGCAGAACATGCTGAACAGACAGATATGTGTCTCAGAGAATGACCCTTCCACACCTCTCAACTGTCCTGAATTTCACAGAATGTCCAGGTTTTTGCATTACATTTTTGATCTGTTCCTCATTAAATTTTGTTTTTCCTAGCAGATCTTTGGCAAATCAGTCAGGACTGAAATCAGAAAATATTGATAGACATTTGAGTTTCAGACTCCATACCCTTCAAAAAATAATGCTAACTTGAAAACCTGTTATTCTATCAACTTTCTACATTTGTAAGAGCAATATTTAAAAAATTGTCCTTATTTTTGGGCCTTTGTCCCCCTATTATTTATGGCTTTGTCATGATTTCTTGCTCTAAGGTTGACACCCTCCTATGGAACAGGCTTTCCAGCCATGTGAAGCTGTTTTCATCTATTTCCCAATTTAAGTGCAGTCTAGACCAGTGGATGGGGAATAGGAAATTTATACCAGTCCTGGCACCCATGTCCCTTATGGACAGTGGTAGCTTATAAATGCCTGGCCCGTAATGTCCTGTGTGGATACAGGACATCATTATTCTTTCAGGAAAACTTGGCTAGTCCTAGTCTAAGAAAGCCCACCCCCCTTGGGGTATTAGCCTAGTAACACTCTACAAATCTATGAATCTATTATATATTATATATGTATGTATGTATACGTGTGTGTGTGTGTGTGTGTGTGTGTGTGTGTGTTGGTTAATATCACAAGAGAGAATGCACACATTATCTATATTCATATTACAGGTTCATAGGTAGGTATTAGGCTATCTGCCTGAGGGCATTTATAAGCCTAGCCAGAGTGTGTTGGGTTTCACCACCCCATTGATTAATTAACCTATCCTCTGTCAAGCAGAGCCAATGAAGTGATCCCAGGGGTGTATTTTCTGTTACCCATCCACTCATCAAGGTTTCATTTGAAGAGTGTTAGTGAGGGGCTCTGCCAGATGTAATTTGGAATTTTGTTCCAAAGCATGGGGAGTCTCTGTGACAGGAATCTATCCCTCCAGCATGTTCTATTTATTGTTGTGGCAAGGTTTAGCTTACTGGAGCGCATGGCTCGCAGTGACTTGGATTTATTTAGGTGGAGCATGTCCATCAATTCTGAGGTGGATATGTTTTTGTAAGTCAGGCAGAGATCACCTCTGAGTAAGCGATATGCCACTGAGTACAGCCAGAGTTTTTTCAGTCGGACTGCATAGGACATATGTTTGAGGCCAGTAATCTTCTTGGTGAGGCACTTTTGTGGTCTTTCCAGCTGTTGGAAGTGTCTTGTGAGGTACATCTCAAATGGGGCATTGTACTCTATGATGGCTCTAATGAGTGACGAGTAGAGGGGCACTATAACCTCTTTATTTCTAGATGCGAACCCTTTAGTAATTAGATGGGCCACATAGAAAGATTTCCTAACTACTTTGGCAATATGATTGTCAAAGGAAAGATTACTATCTACCTGGGTCCCCAGATCTCTTATTACCTCTTCTGTATTAAGGGGGCTGCCACCTATGTGCTAATTCGTGGGTGCCTTGCTTTTCCCAAACGGGATGACTATGCATTTTTTAGCATTTAGCTTGAGGCCATCACTTTAACACCAGATCTCTATCTCAGTAAGGCCCTTTTGGAGGACGTCTGTGTCAGCTTGAGAGTCAATTATGGCTCCCAGTTTGTAGTCATCAGCAAACTTGGTTAGCCATAGTCCTCCTGTGTTTGCCTGTACTTCTGAGAAGTATATGCCGAATAGTAGGGGTCCCAGGACCAAGCCTTGTGGGACACCACTTATGACTGGTTTAGAGTCAGACCTGGAGCCAACTATTCTTACCGTGTGAGTTCTATCTGTAAGCCAGTTGGCAACCCATCTTGTGATGTAGGGGTTTATTTTCAGACTGGTGAGTTTTTCTATAATACCTGAGTGGGGAATGGTGTCGAAAGCCTTGGTGAGGTCAAGGTAGGCTGTGTGCACCACCTTTCTCTCATCTATGGCCTTGGTGATTGTCTCAAAGAAATCCTCCAGGTTTAGTAGGCATGATCTGCCCTTAACAAACCGAACTGGGTCGGGTCAAGTATTTGGAGGTTCTGAATGTCTTTGTTAATGAGTTCCATGATGATGCACTCCATAGCCTTGCAGACCAGGTTAGTCAGACTTATGGGGCGATAGTTACCAGGGTCAGTTGTGGCCCCTCCTTTGTGGAGAGGAATAACTGTTGCTGTGTGCCAATCATTGGGCATGTAGCCTGTGGAGAGGATGAGGTTGAACAGCGTGTTTAGGTGGGACGTTAGTTCGTTCTGTAGTTCGTGCAGGACGCAGCCTGGGACACCATCTGGTCCCACTGACGCTGTGTTTTTGGCTTTTGAAAGGAGTGTTTTCACCTGTCCATCTGTGATTTTTGGGACACTTTTCCGGTATTCTTGTGGGCCCTTTTGGAGGTGAGAGGGGGAGAAGTTTGCACTGAATCTATCTGCCAGGATGTTGGCAATATCAGTAGGTTCAGTATATTTTGTGCTATTTTGCACTAGTTCAGTGCATATCTGCGAGTTGCCACTTAGATTCTTGACATAGCTAAAGAAGGCTTTGTGGTTATCTTTTGAATCCTTGGCTATTTTTCTTTTGAAGTTAGCCTTGGAGGATTTCATGAGGGACCTTAGTTTCTTACTGATACTGATCAGGGATATCTTTCCTTCTTGGGATTTGCTTTTTTCGGAACTAGTTTCCTCCTTTATTGTATAGCCTGTTTATTGCAGGGGTCCACCAAACTGGTTTCCTTCTCTTAGAGGAGTGAGTCTTGGTTTTGCTAGGGATGGCACGATCCATGGATCCTTGAAGGTGCTCATAGAGTGCATTTGTAAAGGTTTCTGCATCTTGGGCAGCGTTATCCTTTAGCGTGGGGGCTGTGAAACTTACAACCTCTGTCTTAAGTAAGGTGAAGATTGCTTTAGAAAAGTTTTTTTACTGTGGTTTCCTTAGTTGGGGGTGGTGGTGGGGTGTGGACATCCAGAGTGTTTAGTTTATGATCTGATCTAACCAGTGACAGGTTGACCTCCGGTGTGGAACACCTGTTGCCCATTTTTGTGATGACCAAGTCCAATATGTTTTCACCTCTGGTAGGGGAGTTTATCAGCTGATCCAGGGCATTTGAGTTGATTAATTCCAGGAAGCGCTAGACCTGGGAAATTGTACTTGAATAATTTTCCCAGTGAATGGTAGGGTAATTGAAATTGCCCAATATCAGGGTGATCATAGGTTCATAGGTTCTTAGGTAAGTACTAGGCTATCGGCCCAAGGGCCTACATAAGCCAAGCCAACAAGGTTCCCTGGCTTACACCATCCAAGAAAGTTATTTTCCTGTGCCACTGTTGAGCAGAGACACAGAAGTGATCCCTGGGGTGTATTTCCTATTTCCCATCCACTCATCAAAATTTTTCTTGAAGAGTGCTAATGAAGAACTTTGCTTGACATAGATGGGTAGCCTGTTCCAGAGTATGGGAAGTCTCTGGGACAGGAATCTATCCCTCCAGCATGTCCTGTTTATTGTGGTGACAAGGTTTAGGTCCCTAGAGCATGTAGCTTGGAGGGATTGGGATTTCTTTAGGTGTAGCATGTCCAACAGCTCTGAGTTTGACATAGGTTTATATGTTAGGCAGAGATCACCTCAGAGTAGGCGATATGCTACGGAGTAAAGCTGGAGTTTTTTGAGGCAGTCAGTGTAGGGCATTTGTTTGAGGCCAGTAATCCTCTTTGTGGGGTACTTCTGTGGCCTTTCCAGCTGCTGCAGATGTCTTGTGAGGTACATTCCAAAAGGGGCGTTGTACTCTATAATGGGTCTAATGAGTGTCGAGTAGAGGAGAACAATGACCTCTTTTTTCCTGGATGAGAACCCTTTTATGATGAGGTGTGTGTCACGTAGAAGAACTTCCTGACTACTGTGGGATGCGACTATCAAAGGAGAGACTACTGTCCACCTGGGTCCCAAGGTCTCTTATCATGCATTTGGTGTTAAGTAGATTGCTGCCTATATGGTAGTTCATCAGTACAGAGTTTTTACCAAAGGGGATGACACTGCACTTTTTGGTATTGAGCTTGAAGCCATGGCTCTGATACCAGGCATCTGTCTCAGCGAGGTGCTTCTGTAGGATGTCCACATCATTTGGGGACTAGACTATGGCTCCTAGTTTGCAGTCATCTGCGAACTTCATTAGCCAGAGGCCTTCTGTGTTACTCCACTTGTCATTGCTTTGAGGTCAGATTTGGAGTCTGCAACTTTTACAGTGTGGGTTCTGTCAGTGAGCCAGTTGGCAACCCATCTTGTGATGTAGGGATTTATACCTAGTTTAGTGAGTTTAGCTATAATTCCAGAATGGGAGATTGTGTCGAAAGCCTTGGCGAGGTCAAGATAGGCTGTGTGAACCACCTTACCCTCATCTACAGCTTTGGTGACTGCCTCAAAGAAGTCAATAAGGTTTAGAAGGCATGATCTGCCTTTCACAAACCCGAACTGGGTGGGATCCAGAGTTTGAAGGTTACCAATGTCTTTGTTTATAAGTTCCATGATGATACGTTCCATGGCCTTGCAGACCAGGCTCATCAGGCTAATAGGTCGATAGTTCCTGGGATCAGTGGTGGCTCCATCTTTGTGGAGTGGGATAACTGTTGCTGTGTGCCATTCAGTGGGTACAAAGCCTGATGCTAGGCTATTACTGAACATGGTGCTTAAGTGGGGAGCCAGTTCATTCTGACGTTCATGTAAAACGCAGCCTGGTATGTTGTCCAGTCCCATGGATTCTGTGTTTTTGGCTTTAGAGAGTGCAGCTTTTACCTGTGTAGTTGTGATTATAGGGACTCTGCATTCTTCCTGTATAGATATGGGCCTTTTAGGAGGGTGAGAGGGGGGTAAAGTTAGCACTAAACCTATCTGCCAGGATGTTGGCAATATCAGTTGGTTCTGTAATTTTTGTGCCTTTGTGCTGTAACTCAGAGCAGATCTGGGTGTTGCCATTGAGATTCTTGACATAGCTATAGAATGCTTTGTGGTTGCCCTTAGAATTAGTGACAATTTTGTTTTCGTAGCTAGCTTTGGAGGATCTTATAAGGGATCTCAGCTTCTTACTGAGGCAGACCAGGGAACTCCTCCACTCATGGGATTTTACTCTCTTTTGCAACAGTTTCTTCCTTCTGTTGTACAGTTTGTTTATGGCAGGGGACCACCAGATTGGCTTCCTTTTTTTGGAGGATAGCATCTTTGTTCTGTTTGGGATAGCATGATCTATTTACTCATGTAAATGCTTATAGAGTGCATTTGTGTAGGATTCAGCAGTTGTAACTGTATTGTCCATCTCCATGGGTGTCATGAATTTCACCACTTCTGTCTTAAGAAGCATGAAGTTGGCTTTGGAGAAAATTTTTACTATGGTTTCCTTAATGGGGGTGGGGGCGAGATGTGGATATCAATGGTCATTAGCTTATGGTCGGATCGGACCAATGAAGAGTTGACTTCAGGTGTGGAACACCAGTCACTCATGTTGGTAATGACTAGGTCTAGGATATTGTTGCCCATGGTGGGGGTGTGGATAGGTTGATCCAGGGCATTGAAGTTTATGAATTCCAGAAAGTGTTGTGCTAAGGAGTTGGTACACGAGTAGTTTTCCCAGTTAATGGTGGGGTAGTTGAAGTCGCCCATTATTAGGGTGTTTGGTTGAACCCTAATATTTTCCAGTACATTAAGGAAAGAGGAGTGTGAATCCTGGGGCATGGTGAGGGATCTGTAGCAAGCTACAATTTGGATTGCAGTTTTGCCCAGAGTTAGTTGCACTTGGATAACCTCGGATTCTTTATGCTGAGCAACTAGCCTGGAGGTGTGGATATCCTTAACGAATATGGACACACCTCCTCCTTTGGTGTTTCGGTCCAGGTTACATGGCCAAAGCATGTGGTATGAGCTATAGCCTGGTAGTGCAGGGGTGCTCTCTGGAGCCTTGAACCAGGTCTCAGTCACTGCACAGATATCAATGCTCTCCATTATAAGGAGTGTCTCGAGTGAGTGCATTTTGAGATTTAGACTTCTAGCATTGAGTAGCATTACCCTCAGTTTTTGCTTGCCTGTTCCTGTTATGGTTGTGAATTTGTTATTTGAACTTTGCCTAAAAAAGTCACTATAGGGGTAGCAACAGCCTTAGCCAGTATCAGGAATTCCAGGGGCGACAGGTGCAGGCCATCAGTGTCTCCAGAAAGGTGGAGTAGTGGTCTTGGGTCATGGAGGGTGATCTGTAGCATGCCACAATTTGCATTGCAGATTTGCCCGATGTTAGTTGCACATGGATGATCTCAGAGATATCATGCTGTGCCACTAATCTGGAGGTGTAGGTATCATTGATGAATATGGATACACACCCTCCTTTTGTGTTTTGGTCTGTGTTCCGTGGCCGAAACGTGTGGTATGAGTTGTAGCCCGGTAGTGCTAGGGTGCTCTCTGGAGCCCTGAACCAGGTTTCAGTTACTGCACAGATGTCAACATTTGCCATACTGAAGAGTGCTTTGAGCACATGCATTTTGAGATTTAAACTCCTGTCATTGAGTAGCATAACCCTCAGTTTTTTGTTAATTGTGCTGTTTATGGAGCTGGGTTTGACTTTTGAGCCTTGCCTAGAAAAAGGCACTATGGGAGCAGCAAGAGCCTTGGCCAGTATTTGAAAGCTTAGGGGTGACAGGTGCAAGCAGTCTCTTGTGAAGCAACGTGGCTTGTCGAGCATGTCGTCCCAGGTTGACAGACACTGGAGCCCCTTTGAATAACACCAGAAGCTTAGCCAATTGTATAAATTGATAATTTTTTCTTTATACTGATGTATCATTCTTGGTGAGGGCAGGATGCTACTCAGGGTCAGGGTCATACCAGCCTGGGCTACATGATCAGAGAGCTCTTCTGTGTCTCTTTTCATGTAGTCCAGGGAGGTACGTCTCAGGTCATTTACACCAACATGAACAATAACAGAGTCATATTTGTACTTGTTCTGGAGTGACCTGAGTGCTTGTGTTATGTGGCGGATTCTGGCTTCCGACAGGCAGCTAACAGTAACCTTCTGCTTGTCCAGCCTAGTGAGTGAGACATCAGTGTGCCTGACTATAGAGTCACCTATTACTAGTGTGTTAGGTATGTTATTTTGCCTTAAGGGCTGTGATTGTGTGGCACACTGATTCTGTGTTTTATGTGTTGTCTGTTTTGTGACGGGAAGTACAGGTTGTTTGGGTGTCTGCTTCTGAGGTCTCTGATGCTTCTGCAGGTTTTTATTTAGAGCCTTCGAATATGATTTTATGTATTTATGTGTCTTTTTTGCCAGTGCTGTTTTAGTAGGTCTGTGTGCAGCTGGAGTTGTGGTGCAAGTGTTAACCTTCTCCTCTTGACTGTGTTCTAGTCTTTGGTGGAGACAGCTTAGCTTCCAGTTTGGCTGTATAATTGCATCTCTCGCATATGTTAGTGTTTTGTGGTAGGAGGAGAGGGTTGTCTGTGTACATGAGGCAGTTGTAACATTGCCTCAGGATACCCAGATTCACCAGCTGGACTGGAGAGTGCACCTGAAGTTGCCCTTTGGTCATGCCTGAATAGTAGGAAGAGCTGCTTAGTCGCGTGGGCAATCAGTGTCAGGGTATATTAGTGCTTGCTATTAGCTCTGAGCAAGTGCTGTGCTGTAAGATGCTTTTTGAGTCCTTAGGTTGAGACTTAGACTAGTTTCAAGGGAAAAAACTGAAGAGGATACTTAGTGGAGCTGGGAATAATTTAACCATAGCTAACTGGCACTGCCCGGTGCGCACAAACTTGGATACTGCAACTCTGTAACCTGACTAGGCTAGTTATAGGAAAGGCAGGGAACAGGTGCAAGTGTGGCTTTCAAACCAGAAAGTTGAAATATATGGGAAAAAAAACTGCTCAAACAGCC
>NC_056743.1:1889682787-1889717787 GCF_019279795.1 Protopterus annectens | reverse complement strand
AAACATATAAATGTTTTTGGTACTGAACATAAATTTAAATTTAGGGTTATCAATAGTGTATCCCTATCTTGTAGAGGGGGTGATATCAACAATCTTTTAGAAATTAAGGAATATGAGTGGATAATACAGCTGGCAGCCGACCAAACACCAGGGCTGAACTCCACTGTTACTTTAAAACCTATTTTAGTTAAAATACAGCGTACCAAATTAAATTAAAATAAATTCATGATTATTATTTTTATTTTTATTTTTATTTTATAATATTATAAATGATGGTATATACATTTTTTATATACTTTTATGTTTATATATGTATGTATTAGATATTTATTGTAATGATTTTGAAATGTATTTTTCTTGTCATATGACCTTGGCTGCAGGTCATGTGATTTTTTTGGCTCCTATTTAAACTGTGTATGAAACTCAAACCTGTTTTTAGTATTGATGAAGGGCTTGTAACCTGAAAGCTTTGCTGTTATAAAGGTTTTTGTTCCTGACATCTGTGTGTGTTTTTTATCGGATTTTACAACTAGCTCAGAGGCTGGACACAAGAGACTAAACAGTGGAAACTTCCTCCACAAAGAGACCTTTCCCAAGTCATTCCCCCCTGGGGTCAGTGTTGGGAGCTCTCAGCAACTTGGATCTATGCATGGATAATAGAAAAGTTATGCCAGGACTGTCCTTTATACTCCTATTGTATAGAGGCAGCTACTGAATGCTTTATCCCATGCATGGGTCGCCTCATATTAAAGCTAATCTAACAGGCAATGGGATAGGTTAATTCAAGTGTAAAAAGAGAAACTGGATAGACTTAAATGGCTTACAAGGAGATTAGCTTACTACTTACCTATTAATATGTGCGCTATTGTGTAGGAAATGGATTCCTAATGTGAAGAAAAGAGATCTGAAAAGTGAATGTTTAACCAGGTTCTTTAGCAGAGGTTTCTGTTTGTTTGTTAGAGCTGTGTTTGTTGTATCCATGGCAAGATAGAAAGACCAAAAAGAACCAATAACCAATTATATTGGGAAAAGGAAATGAAAGGGTAGGTAAGGAATCATGCTAGTCATTTCAGCTCCCCTGGTTTATATGTCTTTCTTTCTTATGAGTACAGAAACTGTGCTTCTTCTTCTTATTTATGGCAGTTTTCCTCCTTCACTTTTCCTGTCCATATTTACAGTTTCTTGTTACTCCTTAAACATTACCACCTCATCTCTGCAGCACAATGTGGCAGCCATGCTGTATGTATCATATTCCAAATGAAATGTTCTACTCATCACTGTAATGTCTATATGACAGTGTTCCATATTCACAAATATTGCTTCCTGAACATTTATTGCATACAGATAACACACCCCTTATTTAACTAGTGTCTTGCCAGAAAATAAAATGCTATGAAAGGTGTTTTGTTTTGTTGTACTTAAGTAAAAACATTTACATAGTCTGTATTGTTTACCTACTCTTTTTTTTCTAAACTGCTGAACGACATGTTCTGTATAGTTTCATGCAGTTATGTATACCTGTATGCCTCTTAATGCCTATTTTTTGCTCTTCAGAAATGTCAGTTTCATGATTTTCGTCTCAGGGAACGTCATATAGCCTTACTATTCTGCAAATATCTTATGCTTTTGTTAAAACTGAACTAACTGATGTATGCTACTTTTATTTCAGTGCTTAGAATATATTGTATCTCAGGATTGTATACTTCAGTGTATGTAGTGTACTGAATATAGTTTTTTGCTATTACCACTGAAGCTTTTATCTCTCAGCCACATTTGCAAATCTACAACTTGTAGGGCTTCCTTGTTTAACACATGGAAATAAACAAAAGATGTGAATTTGTACTGTAAAATTGGATGGAATCCATTCCAGTTTCTAAGTTACCAGAACTGCGCATCCCATAGGTTCATAGGTTCATAGGTTCATACTAGGCTATCTGCCCTAGGGCATTTATAAGCCTAGCCAGAGTTGTGTGGCTTTCACCACCCCTTAGGTTGAAGAATACTATACCCATTAGTTTGCCGTGCCTCTGTCCAGCAGTGATACAGAGATGATCCCTGGGGTAAACCTACGATCTCCCATCCACTGGTCAAGATTCCTCTTGAAAAGAGCCAGCGAGGTGCTCCATCTCACATGGACCGGGATTCTGTTCCACACCATAGGCAGTCTCTGGGTGATGAATCTGTCCCTCCAGCATGTCCTATTTATATCCGTGTTGATGTTTAAGTCTCTTGCTCTTGTGACTCTGGTGGATTTGGATTTTTTGAGGTAGAGCATGTCCATTAATTCCGAGTTGGACAGGGCCTTGTATGTCAGGCACAGGTCACCTCTGAGCAGACGGTATGCGACTGAATAGAGCTGGAGTTTCTTCAGTTGGGCAGCATATGACATATTTTTGAGCCCCTTTATCCTTTTGGTGAGGAACTTTTGGGGTCTTTCCAATTGCTGCAGGTGTCGGGTAAGATACATTCCGAATGGGGCATTGTACTCAATCATTGGTCTGATAAGTGAAGAGTACAGGGGAACAATGACCTCCCTTGATCTGGATGTGAATCCCTTCATAATCAGGTGGGCAATGTAGAAGGTCCTCCTAACCACTTTGGCAATGTGAGTGTCAAAAGAAAGGTTACTGTCAACTTGGGTCCCCAGGTCCCTGATAACCTCTTCTGTGCTTAATGGATTGCCACCTATGTGGTAACTTGGGGTTACCTTGTTTTTACCAAAGGGTATGACTATACATTTTTTGGCGTTTAGCTTAAGGCCATGGCTCTGGCACCAGTTATCCATTTCTATGAGACCTCTCTGAAGGATATCTGTGTCTGATGGATTTTCAACTATGGCACCCAGTTTGCAGTCATCTGCAAACTTTGTCAGCCACAATCCTCCTATGTTTGCCTGCACTTCTGAAAAGTAGATGCCGAACAAGAGGGGCCCAGGACTGAGCCCTGTGGGACACTGCTTGTGACCGGCTTGGAGTCTGACATGGCACCAGCAACTCTAACCCTGTGGGTTCTGTCCTTGAGCCAGTTTGCAACCCATCTTGTGACATATGGGTTTACATTTAAGCTGGTGAGCTTTTCTATGATACCTGAGTGGGGTATTGTGTCAAAAGCTTTTGCAAGGTCAAGGTAGGCTGTGTGAACTGCCTTACCCTCATCAATGGCCTTGGTGACTGTTTCAAAAAAGTCGACCAAGTTCAAGAGGCATGATCTGCCCTTGACAAAGCCGAATTGGGTAGGATCCAATGTCTGTAGGTCCCCTATGTCTTTATTTATGAGTTCCATTATGATCCTGTCCATAGCTTTGCAGACCAGGCTTGTTAAGCTTATGGGGCGGTAATTACCAGGGTCCGTAGAAGCACCGCCTTTGTGGAGTGGGACCACAATTGCCATACGCCACTCTTTGGGTATGTATTCTGTGGTGAGGCTAAGATTAAACAGCAGCCTTATGTGTGGGTTTAGTTCCCCATTGAGTTCGTGTAGCACACAGCCGGGGACACCATCCGGTCCCATTGATGCTGTGTTTTTAGCTTTAGAGAGATGGAAAAACATGTACAGCTGATTCCCTCTTTCATGACTGTGATATCTGATCCATCTCAAGACAGTGATATCTGATCCATCTCATGACAGTGATATCTGATCCATCTCATGACAGTGATATCTGACCCATCTCATTATAGTGATATCTGATCCATCTCATGACTGTGATATCTGTTCCATCTCAGGACAGTGATATCTGATCCATCTCATGACTGTGATATCTGCTCCATCTCATTATAGTAATATCTGATCCATGTCAGGACAATGATATATGATCCATCTCAGGACAGTGATATCTACCCCATCTTAGGACAGTGATATCTGATCCATCTCATTATAGTAATATCTGATTCATCTCAGGACAATTATATCTGATCCATCTCAGGACAGTGATATCTGATCCATCTAATTATAGTGATATCTGACCCATCTCAGGACAATGATATCTGATCCATCTCAAAACAGTGATGTCTGATCCATCTCATTATAGTGATATTTGATCCATCTCAAGACAGTGATATCTGATCCATCTCATTATAGTGATATCTGATCCATCACATGACTAAGATATCTGATCCATCTCAGGACAGTAATATCTGATCCATCTCATGAGAGTGATATCTGATCCATCTCAGGACAGTGATATCTGATCCATCTCATGACTGTGATATCTGATCCATCTCATTATAGTGATATCTGATCCATCTCATGACAGTGATATCTGAGCCATCTCATTATAATGATATCTGATCCATCTCCGGACAGTGATATCTTATTCATCTCATGTCAGTGATATATGAAACATCTCAGTACAGTCAGTGGTGGCTGGTGACTTCAAATCAAAGGGGAGCTGCATGAGACAGCTGAATGGGTGTGGTCAATGGGAGGGGGTGTGGCCAACTAGAAAGGGGAGGAGCTATGCTCAAAACCACAAAAAACTAAATTTAATTAAATACGCTGCCCTGGGTGCCAACCCGTCATTATGAGAGTCCAATCAAGACAAAATGAAGTGTAGAAGAATAAAAATATTTCAGTGCATTGGCTGCATGACAGCTTAATATCTAGATGGAAACAAATGGGTTGTGAGACATGAAAAAATAAATTACATGTTAAATACATTACTGGAATGCCAGTCATAATCAAGTATAAGAAAACAAGCAGCACTCAACTCAAACCACTTCTCCTTGCACTGCAGTTCTAATTATAATTTATATTCAGCTTTATTAAAGTACCAAGTAATACGCTGAAACTGAAAGCAGAAATCGCTGTGATGCCCCCACTTGTAAAAATGTTTTTTATCCAGAAAAGACCTGCTGCCTGACAACTATCCACTTGTTTCATGAGGAAAACATGATCAAAGTAAAAAATGAAAGGCAAACAAGAAACAAGCTCAAGATACATTGCTTAAAGAATTTCTGTGCAGGAAATGGACCACACATGATTGGCATTCTGTTTAGTTTACGGGTAAAGACTGCAGAGATGACTGGAAGTCTCCAACAAGTGTAATGAGCTTCTTAAAATAATGTAATCCTGTCCTTTATTACAGATACTGTTGTATGCATTGCAATACCCAAGGCTTATACATTATCTAGTTAAGTATTCTCTGCATGGCAACAACAGAAAGGCTTTCAGTGTTGGCAGTTCTTTAACAGTATGCTTATTAAAGCTTACTTGCATCTTACGATCACAGACAAGCTTACCTGATGACGCTCATTAAAGCATTGCTACTTAAACACAGAGCAACAGGCACTTTGAGTAATAAGCATAAATCAACAGTACAAACATATGACAAACCAGACCATTCTGCAAAATCAAGGACAGATGAAAAGCCACTGTAGTACTTGTGCCTACCTTGGATGGGGGGATACTCTGCTCATTTACACTGCATAACTACTCCTTGCCTTGCTTGGACACATCCAGAGTTACTACATGTGGGAGTGGGATGCAACAAGTGTCACAATTTGAAATGTCTCTGGCTGACTGTGATGGCCTTGACACATTTGTCATACCTCCCTCAACCTCAGAGCAAGAAATCTGGACAAAGCCATACATAGAAGTGGGACAAAGGCCCAAAAATATTTTAAATATTGCTCTTATAAACTTAGAATGATAATAGAATAGGTCTTGCATTAGTATGAATTTTCTGAAGGGTATGAAATCTGAAACTCAAATGTCTGCCATTATTTTCTAACTTCAGTCTTTAATGATTTGTCACTAATTTGCCAAAAAATAAACAATTTTATGAAAAATGGACCAAAAATGTGATGCAAAAATATAAAATAGCCACACAATACAGCTGGGAACCTGTCAAAGAAGGGACACTTATTAGTACTGCTAACTTGAGCAGCTGACAAAATAAAAGAATCTACATGCATTTCTGAAATAAAAGCAATCTATAACTCTGATTATTACAGTTATTTCTTAATTGTAAACCTTCCATGTTTTCTTCCAAAACTGCTATTTTGCAGAGGGATTATTAGGGGTAGAGCAACATTTTGAGCCAAATCAGGGACAATTGAGAGGTTTGGCTATGCCTAATTTTATAAAGCAATTTATTTGCATGTACCTCTCAACATGTTTATACAATAAATCTGGACAAGGCCAAACATATTGGAGGAACATATAAACAGTACTAAAAAATGCACTTGTATAAACTAAGACAGTTGATAGAATAACAGGTCTTACTTTAGCATGCATTTTTCTGAAGGTTATGAAGTCTGAAACTCAGTGTGTCATTATTTAGTGACTTAATTCCTAAATGATTTGCCAGAAAACCACAAATTTTATGAGGAACAAATCAAAAATACCAAGCAAAAATCTATTCATTCTTTGAAAATCTGGGCAGTTGGGAGGTATAGTTCAGCTGGGGCTGTATGAGTTTGCCACCCTTCCCCCCTCACAACATGGTCGAATGGAGCCTCCCCCCTGCAGCCATTCCAATGATCCATTACTTGGCTATTTCACTCCATTTACCATAAACACTAATGTGCATACTGCTTTACTTCTATGATGATTTGGACTTCATTTGAAAGTTTTATTTTGCATTTTACAGCACAAACACTAAGACATCTGCTAAACAAAGCAATGCAGTCTCACAATGAAAACAGACTTAGCATTAAAACTTCTCTGCCCTTGAAACTCACATTCATTGAAACAGCATTGAAACCCACATTTAAAGAAAATACATTTTTCCAGTGGCAGATAAAGATTAACCTAGGGCTGTTTTTAAATTATAGGCCCTTTGCACGTGACACATACACGTGCTCTTTGATACACCTTCCTGATTGTATTAAATTATATTCCTTGTACAATACAGTACACTTGTTAGAGGGCATTTTAAATTTATTGTTTTGAACATTTTTCCAGTAAACAATGAAACAAAATGCATGCACCAATAATGACAAAACTGCCCAATTCAGAAAATGTCCATCATAAAAGTCTACTCAAACTTCTACAGTCCACCAGTACTGATTATTAAAATGACTATCTCATTGAAACCTCAAGTTTTTTCACTATTTATTGAAAATAGGCTGGTTATTCTTATGCCGATGGTAGAACTCACAAAGAATAAGGTGAAATTAAACTGGTGTGTGCACACGTAAATCCTAGTCCTCTTGACTTTAACATACTCCCAATGTACTGCTGATTTATGAGGCAACTGGTATTCTTACAGCTGCATCTATATAGAACATAAAGTCCAAACCAAGACATTGCACTACTACTGTTTAATATTTAAATGTCACTTCCTACAACTGTATTTACTTGTGCTCCTGGCCCCCTTTCTATCATGTCCCCCTTGATGCCCTATTAAAGAAAGTTGAAGAATGGCAAGGTCCACACCAAAACTACTCACATTTAGTCGAAGCAAAGTAAAAGCTCATTAATAGTTTTGTTAAATTATGTTAAAATATATATGCAGGACAACCAGCTCTGTGCATAGACAAATAAATCCCTAACTAGACCTGGATAATCTGTGCTTAAATGAACTATTTAGTGAGTATTTTACCTTCAGGTGACTTGTCCAGTGATGACCTGCATTCTTATATGTGTTCCAGGTTTGTCACTGGGCAATAGCACTTAGGTCAGCTAAAAATAAAATGCAGCAGCAATCTCTGAATAGTACTACTGAGTTATCTCAGAACCCTGTATTGTACCAAATGTCATTTCTCTACCCATGTTGAAATGAACTGTTACTTTGCTTTATTTTTTTCTATACCATCACTGTAGTTTCCAGGGTCAAACCTTGAAATTACTAAACAAAAGCAGATAACAAGGAAACAAAAAAAATCCAGCCCATCCCTTTCCTTTTACAATGTGTATACACAACAGTCTTTGTTTAGAACTCTTAATTTCTGCTTTCTTTCTTTGCTCTGCACAGCCAGTGTCATAATGTCACCCTTTGTTTTTCTTTCTTTTGTCTACCATAATGTAAGAAGCAGGAAAGCTGTATCTTTTGACTACTTAACTTCTTTATTCGATTTTTTTACTGGCCATTATTCATGCTTTTCTTAGTATCTACTGATGCTTTTCCAGATCATATTCCTTCCACTACTTACACTTTCAGAAAACTCTTCTTTGCCCTATTCAATACACCACATCCCAAGTACCTCAGTGATACTCCACATCACAAGTACCTCCGTGATACACCACATCACAAGTACCTCAGGGATACACCACATCACAAGTACCTCAGGGATACAACATATCACAAGTACCTCAGGTATACACCAAATCACAAGTACCTCAGTGATACATCACATCACAAGTACCTCAGGGACCTCTCCTTTTCATACTTGTTTTCACTTCCTTTTTTTTGCTTAGGCCTTTGTCAGGCCAACATTTCCACCTTAAAATACAGATGAACTATGCCTCAAGCTTCAGTCACCAGCACATTCATGTATATTCAGACTTTTAAATCTACTCCCCTCCCCCCAAAGTCCTACCTTTCTGTGCTTCATGTGTTCCCAGTTGTCTGTTAGTATATATTAATCCACAGTGATCACTACCTAACTTGCTATTTTCTTACATCACTGAGTGTAATACGGTCTCTAAACAAGTGCAAATCAGACCCACAACATCTTCATACATGTGAGCTCTCAACAGTGTAGCAAAACATTCTAACACTGACAGACGAATGTCAAACTTTGCAGGGCCTCTACTTATCCAAACAAACTCTGGCTTTCAAAACCATAAATCACATCAATGTGAATAGTACATATAAATCACATCATTGTGAATAGTACATATAAATCACATCAGTGTGAATAGTACATATAAATCACATCAATGTGAATAGCACATATAAAGCACATCAATGTGAATAGTACACATGCTTAGAAGGTGAAGTCTGGAGGTTACTAGGAGGCACACCAAAAGATTAGGCTTTTTATTTTTGTATGTGTTTTCAATCACTTGCCAGATATAAAATAATGTACCCTCCTTAAGCAGCCAAATCATGTAAATATCAAAATTCTTACACTGTCGTCTCCTATGTACAGATCTTAGGTTAGTAACTGTTTGGGTGAAATACAGATATGCCACATCTGCTGTGTATTAAAAGTTTTGTGTAACTTTATACATAAATTGTAAAATAAAGCTGAAAGTTCCTGTAGATGTGTCAGACCTTAGCATGCTATAAATACTATCTATCCATTCACGCTGTGCATACTATATCACCTACTAAATTACACACACACACACACACACACACACACACACACACACACACACACACACACACACACACACACACACACACACACACACACACACACACACCTTACTTGGGTCCGGAAAGTACTCCATTCAAAGCTGTAATCCGTCACACACACCAAGCACTCCATTCTTTCAGTAAAGGGTCCGGAAAGCTGTAATCTGTCTTGCAGCACTATTCCAACTCCATTCTACTCACAACAAACATGCGCTCAATGTAACGCTTCCCTGCAGGAGAACTTACCTCACTCCTAATTGGTCCTCCACTCGTAATCCCTGCTTACTTCTCTCCCAATTGGTCCTGTCTGCGGCTCAAGCAGTCCGGAGCTCCTCTCTTCTGCACACTGCATCTTGGGCATCTGCAGGGCAGAAAACACCTTCTCTGCATCTGGACTGCCTGAGCGGCAGTCAGAGTTCGCAGAGATTCCTTGCCATCTGCCGGGCAGGGCAGTGTGTTCGCGCATGCGCAACAGCTGGAACTCTGTGAAAATAGAAAAAATATATATATATTATATTTTTAAAGTTCATGTCTAATGTTTTTATTTCTTTTGATTTCTAGGTGGGGGGCTGCAGTCCGGCAGACCGATAGCACGAGCCACCCCTGTGTCTGATCCATCTCATTATAGTGATATCTGAACCATCTCAGGACAGTCATATCTGATCCATCTCATGACAGTGATATCTGATCTACCTCATGACTGTGACAGCTCATCTTTCTCATGCATGTGATATCTGATCCATCTCAAGACACTGATATCTGATCCATCTCAAGACAGTGATATTTGATCCATCTCAGGACAGTGATATCTGACCTGTCTCATTATAGTCATATCTGATTCATCTCTGGACTGTGATATCTGATCCATCTCATTACAGTGATGTCTGATCCATCTCAGGACAGTGATATCCGATCTATCTCATGACAGTGATATGTGATGCATCTCATGCCTGTGATATCTGATGCATCTCAGGACAGTGATATTTGATCCATCTCATGATTGTGATATCTGATCCATCTCATGGATGTGATATCTGATCCATCTCATGGATGTGATATCTGATCCATCTCATGACAGTGATATCTAATCCATCTCAGGACAGTGATATCTATTCTACCTCATGACAGTAATATCTGATCCATCTCATTTTAGTGATATCTGATCCATCTCATTACAGAGATATCTGATCCGTCTCATGACAGTGATATCTGATTCATCTCATGGATGTGATATCTGATCCATCTCATGATAGTGATATCTGATCCATTTCTGGACAGTGATATTTTGTCCATCTCATGACAGTGATATCTGATCCATCACATGACAGTGATATCTGATCGATGTCAGGACAGTGGTATCTGATCCATCTAATTACAGTGATATCTGATCCATCTCAGGATAATGATATCTGATCCATCTCTGGACAGTGATATCTGTTCTACCTCAGGACAATGATATCTGACTCATCTCATGGATGTGATATCTGATAAATTGCATGACAGTGATATCTGATCCATCTCATTATAGTGATAGCTAATCCATCTCAGGACAGTGATATCTGATCCATCTCAGGACTGTGATATCTGATCCATCTCAGGACAGTTATATCTGATTCTTCTCATTATATTGATATCTGATCCATCTCACGACAGTGATATCTGATCCATCTCAGGACAGTGATATCTGATCAATCTCATGACAGTGATATCTGATCCATCTCATGACTGTGATATCTGATCCATCTCATTATAGTGATATCTGATCCATCTCATTTTAGTGATATCTGCTCCATCTCAGGACTGTGATATCTGATGCATCTCAGGACAATGATATCTGATCCATCTCATTATAGTGATATCTGATCCATCTCATGACAGTGATATCTTATCCATCTCAGGACAGTGATATTTGATCAATCTCATGACAGTGATATCTGATCTATCTCAGAACAATTATATCTGATCCATCTAATTACAGAGATATTTGATCCATCTTAGGACAGTGAAATCTGATCCATCTCATTCTAGTGATATCTGATCCATCTCATTATAGTGATATCTGATCCATCTCAGGACAGTGATATCTGATCCATCTCATGGCAGTGATATCTGATCTACCTCATGACTGTGATAGCTCATCTTTCTCATGGATGTGATATCTGATCCACCTCAGGACACTGATATCTGATCCATCTCAGGACAGTGATATTTGATCCATCTCAGGACAGTGATACCTGACCTGTCTCATTATAGTCATATCTGATTTATCTCAGGACTGTGATATCTGATCTATCTCATTACAGTGATGTCTGATCCATTTCAGGACAGTGATATCTGAGCCATCTCATGACAGTGATATGTGATGCATCTCATGCCTGTGATATCTGATCAATCTCAGGACAGTGAAATCTGATCCATCTCATGATTGTGATATCTGATCCATCTCACGGATGTGATATCTGATCCATCTCATGGATGTGATATCTGATTCATCTCATGACAGTGATATCTAATCCATCTCAGGACAGTGATATCTAATCTACCTCATGGCAGTAGTATCTGATCCATCTCATTATAGTGATATCTGATCCATCTCATGACAGTGATATCTGATCCGTCTCATGACAGTGATATCTGATCCATCTCTGGACAGTGATATCTGATCCATCTCTGGACAGTGATATCTGATCCATCTTAGGACTGTGATATCTGATCCATCTCAGGACAGTGATATCTGATCCTTCTCATTATATTGATATCTGATCCATCTCAGGACAGTGATATCTCATCAATCTCATGACAGTGATATCTGATCCATCTCATGACTGTGATATCTGATCCATCTCATTATAGTGATATCTGATCCATCTCATTTTAGTGATATCTGATCCATCTCAGGACTGTGATATCTGATGCATCTCAGGACAATGATATCTGATTCATCTCATTATAGTGATATCTGATCCATCTCATGACAGTGATATCTGATCCATCTCAGGTCAGTGATATTTGATCAAGCTAATGACAGTGATATCTGATCCATCTCATGACTGTGATATCTGATCCATCTCATTTTAGTGGTATCTGATCCATCTCAGGACTGTCATATCTGATGCATCTCAGGACAATGATATCTGATTCATCTCATTATAGTGATATCTGATCCATCTCAGGACAGTGATATCTGATCCATCTCAGGACAGTGATATCTGATCCATCTGCTTTACTTTGCCAGCCTTAGAGTGCTTGTTTGGGTTGCTTGCTGTATTCTGCCTGAATATTACTGATCTCTGTCTACATTTTATTTTGAATTGAAGTTTTCCATTTAAGGTTTGGTTACTTTTATTTTTTATCTTTCTCTTGTATTACATTTATTTGGTTTAAGCTTTCTGTTCTGTTGGAGTTTTAAGAGGTTTTGGCTAGGGTCAATTAGAAAAGATAACAAACAATTCCTTTGCAAATAGTGAATAACATCAGTTAATTGGTATGAGGAGCTGAGAAATTGCATTCCTCATTTAGCTACTAGAAATATTTGGAGGCATCTCTATTTAACTGGAGTGCTTCTTTGGCCTGCTTCCAGCACTCTGCCTGAATATCGCTGATCTTTGTCTGCATTTTATTTTTACCACCCACTCACCCAATTGTTGTATTCTTAAACCTGGTGTTTTTTGAGTTGCCCACCCCTGCTATTAATCTGATTTTGGATACTCCTCCCAGTTCCATCTCATCAGCTCTTTCTAGTGAGTATGGAAAGATCAGTTGGTAAGGCCCATCCTCTTAGTTTCTTAACCTTGAATTATCTTCTGTATCCTCCCTTCCCACTAAACTTAAAACATTTGCACTTTTTCAGCTGTTTTTACTGTATTTGTGTTTCTTCCTACTTTACTACTTTATTTTGCTTTTGCCGCTTGTTTTGGTTTAAGCACTTGGGCTTCAGGCCAGTTATTTTAAATTAAGAAAGTTTGTGGTCTACATTTTTGTAGGAGGAGGGAGTAGCCTCTGACCTTCTTAGTTGGAAATTGCTGGTTTGAGGCTTATTGTGCCTATTGTTCTAAGTGACTTTGTTCTAGTTTAAGCACTTGGGTTCCAAACCAGTTATTTTACATTAGGAAGATTTGTGATCAAATTGTTTGTGGTATGAGAGTGTAACCTGCACCCTTGCTAGTGAAGGCTTATTGTGTCTGTTATTCTGAAAGTGTCTTAGTTCTGGTTTAAGCACTTGGGCTCCAAACCAGTCATTTTACATTAGGAAGGCTTGTGGTCTAGACTCTTGCGGCAGGAGAGTGTAGCCTGCGCCCTTCTAAGCTGGAAACTGCTGGTAAAGGCATATTGTGCCTGTTATTCTAAGTGTCTTTGTTCTGGTTTAAGCAATTGGGTTTCAGACCAGTTATTTCACACTAGGAAGGTTTGTGGTCTACATTCTTGTGGGAGTATTCTACTAGATTGTTGCTTTGGTTAAACTATTTTGTTTTGTTTTTCCTGTTGTGACTGCTATTTTCTGCACTTAGAATTTCAAGAACTTCTCCATTTTATAGCATAGGGTGGAGTCAGTCTTGCTGAATCTAGACTGGTATCATTTAAGGACTAAAACAGGCCATCTTACGTTAAGAAGTCCCTCACCCCCCACCCTTGTGGCAGACATGTGCAGCCTAGAACCCATCTGAGTTGGGGATTGCTGGAATAAGGCTCAGTCCTGGGCTTTCCCTTTGGTTACTTTGTCTAAAATAATTTAACTTCACTTGTATTTCAGCATCGTGTTTGGCCGGGTTTGCACTCACTTTACCAGAGCTGCTCAGATATTGCACTGCTGCCCTGTGAGCAACTTAGCTGTGCATGTGAAGCAGTGATGCGGTTTTCTACCCCTAGCCCTCCATAGAATAGTCACTTGTTGTTAGTCTTACAGCAGAAAATGGTCCATCAAGCCCACTCACCACTAGTTACTACAGTATATAAATGTCATAATAGGCAGATAGTCTGTCACCATTTCTCCAGTTAGCCTGATTGACATGGGCATCCTGAGGCAATGTAGCAATTGCATCATGTATACTGACAACCAGTTACTCCTAAAGCAAACAAATGCAACTTGTGAGAGATGTATCTTTACTATGAATTTGGAATCAATTCTCTCACATAACAAATTAGATATCAAACAGGTTGTCAGCACACACACTTCACCTCTTGCATATAACAAGCTTACAACACATAAACCCACATATGCAGATGTACTTGCTAAAAGCCTACCAAAAGATCAGAGAACTTCCAAGCACAAACCTACTGCACACACTGCTGACCCAACAGAATAGACTACACATAATAATATACACAACAGTGTTTCAGCCAATAAGGGCATAAGACAAAAACACCTCAAAACCAAATGTCTTTTTCATAGGCGACTCCATAGTGAAACACACAGATTTCCCCCTCACCAGGCTAGACAAGGAGAAGGTTACGGTCAGCTACTTGTCAGGTGCCAGGATCCATCAGATCATTCACATATTCAAGTCCCTCAACAAGTACTGTTATGACTCTGTCATAGTCCATGTTGGAGTGAATGACTTGAGATGTACCTAACTGGATTATGTGAAGAAAGAAACGACTGAGCTGTCAGATGTGTCCCAGGCAGGTATGTCCCTAGCTCTAAGCAGCATTCTACCTTCACACAGAATGATATAGAGATCACTGAGTATGTGTCCCAGGCAGGTATGTCCCTAGCCTTAAGCAGCATCCTACCATCACTCAGAATGATATAGAGATCACTGAGTATGTGTCCCAGGCAGGTATGTCCCTAGCCTTAAGCAGCATCCTACCATCACACAGAATGATATAGAGATCACTGAGTATGTGTCCCAGGCAGGTATGTCCCTAGCCTTAAGCAGCATCCTACCATCACTCAGAATGATATAGAGATCACTGAGTATGTGTCCCAGGCAGGTATGTCCCTAGCCTTAAGCAGCATCCTACCATCACACAGAATGATATAGAGATCACTGAGTATGTGTCCCAGGCAGGTATGTCCCTAGCCTTAAGCAGCATCCTACCATCACTCAGAATGATATAGAGATCACTGAGTATGTGTCCCAGGCAGGTATGTCCCTAGCCTTAAGCAGCATCCTACCATCACCCAGAATGATATAGAGATCACTGAGTATGTGTCCCAGGCAGGTATGTCCCTAGCCTTAAGCAGCATCCTACCATCACACAGAATGATATAGAGATCACTGAGTATGTGTCCCAGGCAGGTATGTCCCTAGCCTTAAGCAGCATCCTACCATCACTCAGAATGATATAGAGATCACTGAGTATGTGTCCCAGGCAGGTATGTCCCTAGCCTTAAGCAGCATCCTACCATCACCCAGAATGATATAGAGATCACTGAGTATGTGTCCCAGGCAGGTATGTCCCTAGCCTTAAGCAGCATCCTACCATCACTCAGAATGATATAGAGATCACTGAGTATGTGTCCCAGGCAGGTATGTCCCTAGCCTTAAGCAGCATCCTACCATCACCCAGAATGATATAGAGCTCACTGAGTATGTGTCCCAGGCAGGTATGTCCCTAGCCTTAAGCAGCATCCTACCATCACCCAGAATGATATAGAGATCACTGAGTATGTGTCCCAGGCAGGTATGTCCCTAGCCTTAAGCAGCATCCTACCATCACTCAGAATGATATAGAGCTCACTGAGTATGTGTCCCAGGCAGGTATGTCCCTAGCCTTAAGCAGCATCCTACCATCACCCAGAATGATATAGAGATCACTGAGTATGTGTCCCAGGCAGGTATGTCCCTAGCCTTAAGCAGCATCCTACCATCACCCAGAATGATATAGAGATCACTGAGTATGTGTCCCAGGCAGGTATGTCCCTAGCCTTAAGCAGCATCCTACCATCACCCAGAATGATATAGAGCTCACTGAGTATGTGTCCCAGGCAGGTATGTCCCTAGCCTTAAGCAGCATCCTACCATCACTCAGAATGATATAGAGATCACTGAGTATGTGTCCCAGGCAGGTATGTCCCTAGCCTTAAGCAGCATCCTACCATCACTCAGAATGATATAGAGATCACTGAGTATGTGTCCCAGGCAGGTATGTCCCTAGCCTTAAGCAGCATCCTACCATCACTCAGAATGATATAGAGATCACTGAGTATGTGTCCCAGGCAGGTATGTCCCTAGCCTTAAGCAGCATCCTACCATCACCCAGAATGATATAGAGATCACTGAGTATGTGTCCCAGGCAGGTATGTCCCTAGCCTTAAGCAGCATCCTACCATCACCCAGAATGATATAGAGATCACTGAGTATGTGTCCCAGGCAGGTATGTCCCTAGCCTTAAGCAGCATCCTACCATCACCCAGAATGATATAGAGATCACTGAGTATGTGTCCCAGGCAGGTATGTCCCTAGCCTTAAGCAGCATCCTACCATCACCCAGAATGATATAGAGATCACTGAGTATGTGTCCCAGGCAGGTATGTCCCTAGCCTTAAGCAGCATCCTACCATCACCCAGAATGATATAGAGATCACTGAGTATGTGTCCCAGGCAGGTATGTCCCTAGCCTTAAGCAGCATCCTACCATCACCCAGAATGATATAGAGATCACTGAGTATGTGTCCCAGGCAGGTATGTCCCTAGCCTTAAGCAGCATCCTACCATCACCCAGAATGATATAGAGATCACTGAGTATGTGTCCCAGGCAGGTATGTCCCTAGCCTTAAGCAGCATCCTACCATCACCCAGAATGATATAGAGATCACTGAGTATGTGTCCCAGGCAGGTATGTCCCTAGCCTTAAGCAGCATCCTACCATCACCCAGAATGATATAGAGATCACTGAGTATGTGTCCCAGGCAGGTATGTCCCTAGCCTTAAGCAGCATCCTACCATCACCCAGAATGATATAGAGATCACTGAGTATGTGTCCCAGGCAGGTATGTCCCTAGCCTTAAGCAGCATCCTACCATCACCCAGAATGATATAGAGATCACTGAGTATGTGTCCCAGGCAGGTATGTCCCTAGCCTTAAGCAGCATCCTACCATCACCCAGAATGATATAGAGATCACTGAGTATGTGTCCCAGGCAGGTATGTCCCTAGCCTTAAGCAGCATCCTACCATCACCCAGAATGATATAGAGATCACTGAGTATGTGTCCCAGGCAGGTATGTCCCTAGCCTTAAGCAGCATCCTACCATCACCCAGAATGATATAGAGATCACTGAGTATGTGTCCCAGGCAGGTATGTCCCTAGCCTTAAGCAGCATCCTACCATCACCCAGAATGATATAGAGCTCACTGAGTATGTGTCCCAGGCAGGTATGTCCCTAGCCTTAAGCAGCATCCTACCATCACCCAGAATGATATAGAGATCACTGAGTATGTGTCCCAGGCAGGTATGTCCCTAGCCTTAAGCAGCATCCTACCATCACCCAGAATGATATAGAGATCACTGAGTATGTGTCCCAGGCAGGTATGTCCCTAGCCTTAAGCAGCATCCTACCATCACCCAGAATGATATAGAGATCACTGAGTATGTGTCCCAGGCAGGTATGTCCCTAGCCTTAAGCAGCATCCTACCATCACCCAGAATGATATAGAGATCACTGAGTATGTGTCCCAGGCAGGTATGTCCCTAGCCTTAAGCAGCATCCTACCATCACCCAGAATGATATAGAGATCACTGAGTATGTGTCCCAGGCAGGTATGTCCCTAGCCTTAAGCAGCATCCTACCATCACCCAGAATGATATAGAGATCACTGAGTATGTGTCCCAGGCAGGTATGTCCCTAGCCTTAAGCAGCATCCTACCATCACCCAGAATGATATAGAGATCACTGAGTATGTGTCCCAGGCAGGTATGTCCCTAGCCTTAAGCAGCATCCTACCATCACCCAGAATGATATAGAGATCACTGAGTATGTGTCCCAGGCAGGTATGTCCCTAGCCTTAAGCAGCATCCTACCATCACCCAGAATGATATAGAGATCACTGAGTATGTGTCCCAGGCAGGTATGTCCCTAGCCTTAAGCAGCATCCTACCATCACCCAGAATGATATAGAGATCACTGAGTATGTGTCCCAGGCAGGTATGTCCCTAGCCTTAAGCAGCATCCTACCATCACACAGAATGATATAGAGATCACTGAGTATGTGTCCCAGGCAGGTATGTCCCTAGCCTTAAGCAGCATCCTACCATCACCCAGAATGATATAGAGATCACTGAGTATGTGTCCCAGGCAGGTATGTCCCTAGCCTTAAGCAGCATCCTACCATCACCCAGAATGATATAGAGATCACTGAGTATGTGTCCCAGGCAGGTATGTCCCTAGCCTTAAGCAGCATCCTACCATCACCCAGAATGATATAGAGATCACTGAGTATGTGTCCCAGGCAGGTATGTCCCTAGCCTTAAGCAGCATCCTACCATCACCCAGAATGATATAGAGATCACTGAGTATGTGTCCCAGGCAGGTATGTCCCTAGCCTTAAGCAGCATCCTACCATCACCCAGAATGATATAGAGATCACTGAGTATGTGTCCCAGGCAGGTATGTCCCTAGCCTTAAGCAGCATCCTACCATCACACAGAATGATATAGAGATCACTGAGTATGTGTCCCAGGCAGGTATGTCCCTAGCCTTAAGCAGCATCCTACCATCACCCAGAATGATATAGAGATCACTGAGTATGTGTCCCAGGCAGGTATGTCCCTAGCCTTAAGCAGCATCCTACCATCACACAGAATGATATAGAGATCACTGAGTATGTGTCCCAGGCAGGTATGTCCCTAGCCTTAAGCAGCATCCTACCATCACCCAGAATGATATAGAGATCACTGAGTATGTGTCCCAGGCAGGTATGTCCCTAGCCTTAAGCAGCATCCTACCATCACCCAGAATGATATAGAGATCACTGAGTATGTGTCCCAGGCAGGTATGTCCCTAGCCTTAAGCAGCATCCTACCATCACTCAGAATGATATAGAGATCACTGAGTATGTGTCCCAGGCAGGTATGTCCCTAGCCTTAAGCAGCATCCTACCATCACCCAGAATGATATAGAGATCACTGAGTATGTGTCCCAGGCAGGTATGTCCCTAGCCTTAAGCAGCATCCTACCATCACCCAGAATGATATAGAGATCACTGAGTATGTGTCCCAGGCAGGTATGTCCCTAGCCTTAAGCAGCATCCTACCATCACCCAGAATGATATAGAGATCACTGAGTATGTGTCCCAGGCAGGTATGTCCCTAGCCTTAAGCAGCATCCTACCAACCCCAGAATGATATAGAGATCACTGAGTATGTGTCCCAGGCAGGTATGTCCCTAGCCTTAAGCAGCATCCTACCATCACTCAGAATGATATAGAGATCACTGAGTATGTGTCCCAGGCAGGTATGTCCCTAGCCTTAAGCAGCATCCTACCATCACCCAGAATGATATAGAGATCACTGAGTATGTGTCCCAGGCAGGTATGTCCCTAGCCTTAAGCAGCATCCTACCATCACCCAGAATGATATAGAGATCACTGAGTATGTGTCCCAGGTAGGTATGTCCATAGCCTTAAGCAGCATCCTACCAACCCCATAATGATATAGAGATCACTGAGTATGTGTCCCAGGCAGGTATGTCCCTAGCCTTAAGCAGCATCCTACCATCACCCAGAATGATATAGAGATCACTGAGTATGTGTCCCAGGCAGGTATGTCCCTAGCCTTAAGCAGCATCCTACCATCACCCAGAATGATATAGAGATCACTGAGTATGTGTCCCAGGCAGGTATGTCCCTAGCCTTAAGCAGCATCCTACCATCACCCAGAATGATATAGAGATCACTGAGTATGTGTCCCAGGCAGGTATGTCCCTAGCCTTAAGCAGCATCCTACCATCACCCAGAATGATATAGAGATCACTGAGTATGTGTCCCAGGCAGGTATGTCCCTAGCCTTAAGCAGCATCCTACCATCACCCAGAATGATATAGAGATCACTGAGTATGTGTCCCAGGCAGGTATGTCCCTAGCCTTAAGCAGCATCCTACCATCACCCAGAATGATATAGAGATCACTGAGTATGTGTCCCAGGCAGGTATGTCCCTAGCCTTAAGCAGCATCCTACCATCACTCAGAATGATATAGAGATCACTGAGTATGTGTCCCAGGCAGGTATGTCCCTAGCCTTAAGCAGCATCCTACCATCACCCAGAATGATATAGAGATCACTGAGTATGTGTCCCAGGCAGGTATGTCCCTAGCCTTAAGCAGCATCCTACCATCACCCAGAATGATATAGAGATCACTGAGTATGTGTCCCAGGCAGGTATGTCCCTAGCCTTAAGCAGCATCCTACCATCACCCAGAATGATATAGAGATCACTGAGTATGTGTCCCAGGCAGGTATGTCCCTAGCCTTAAGCAGCATCCTACCATCACCCAGAATGATATAGAGATCACTGAGTATGTGTCCCAGGCAGGTATGTCCCTAGCCTTAAGCAGCATCCTACCATCACCCAGAATGATATAGAGCTCACTGAGTATGTGTCCCAGGCAGGTATGTCCCTAGCCTTAAGCAGCATCCTACCATCACCCAGAATGATATAGAGATCACTGAGTATGTGTCCCAGGCAGGTATGTCCCTAGCCTTAAGCAGCATCCTACCATCACCCAGAATGATATAGAGATCACTGAGTATGTGTCCCAGGCAGGTATGTCCCTAGCCTTAAGCAGCATCCTACCATCACCCAGAATGATATAGAGATCACTGAGTATGTGTCCCAGGCAGGTATGTCCCTAGCCTTAAGCAGCATCCTACCATCACCCAGAATGATATAGAGATCACTGAGTATGTGTCCCAGGCAGGTATGTCCCTAGCCTTAAGCAGCATCCTACCATCACACAGAATGATATAGAGATCACTGAGTATGTGTCCCAGGCAGGTATGTCCCTAGCCTTAAGCAGCATCCTACCATCACACAGAATGATATAGAGATCACTGAGTATGTGTCCCAGGCAGGTATGTCCCTAGCCTTAAGCAGCATCCTACCATCACCCAGAATGATATAGAGATCACTGAGTATGTGTCCCAGGCAGGTATGTCCCTAGCCTTAAGCAGCATCCTACCATCACCCAGAATGATATAGAGATCACTGAGTATGTGTCCCAGGCAGGTATGTCCCTAGCCTTAAGCAGCATCCTACCATCACTCAGAATGATATAGAGATCACTGAGTATGTGTCCCAGGCAGGTATGTCCCTAGCCTTAAGCAGCATCCTACCATCACCCAGAATGATATAGAGATCACTGAGTATGTGTCCCAGGCAGGTATGTCCCTAGCCTTAAGCAGCATCCTACCATCACCCAGAATGATATAGAGATCACTGAGTATGTGTCCCAGGCAGGTATGTCCCTAGCCTTAAGCAGCATCCTACCATCACTCAGAATGATATAGAGATCACTGAGTATGTGTCCCAGGCAGGTATGTCCCTAGCCTTAAGCAGCATCCTACCATCACTCAGAATGATATAGAGATCACTGAGTATGTGTCCCAGGCAGGTATGTCCCTAGCCTTAAGCAGCATCCTACCATCACCCAGAATGATATAGAGATCACTGAGTATGTGTCCCAGGCAGGTATGTCCCTAGCCTTAAGCAGCATCCTACCATCACTCAGAATGATATAGAGATCACTGAGTATGTGTCCCAGGCAGGTATGTCCCTAGCCTTAAGCAGCATCCTACCATCACCCAGAATGATATAGAGATCACTGAGTATGTGTCCCAGGCAGGTATGTCCCTAGCCTTAAGCAGCATCCTACCATCACTCAGAATGATATAGAGATCACTGAGTATGTGTCCCAGGCAGGTATGTCCCTAGCCTTAAGCAGCATCCTACCATCACCCAGAATGATATAGAGATCACTGAGTATGTGTCCCAGGCAGGTATGTCCCTAGCCTTAAGCAGCATCCTACCATCACCCAGAATGATATAGAGATCACTGAGTATGTGTCCCAGGCAGGTATGTCCCTAGCCTTAAGCAGCATCCTACCATCACTCAGAATGATATAGAGATCACTGAGTATGTGTCCCAGGCAGGTATGTCCCTAGCCTTAAGCAGCATCCTACCATCACCCAGAATGATATAGAGATCACTGAGTATGTGTCCCAGGCAGGTATGTCCCTAGCCTTAAGCAGCATCCTACCATCACCCAGAATGATATAGAGATCACTGAGTATGTGTCCCAGGCAGGTATGTCCCTAGCCTTAAGCAGCATCCTACCATCACCCAGAATGATATAGAGATCACTGAGTATGTGTCCCAGGCAGGTATGTCCCTAGCCTTAAGCAGCATCCTACCATCACCCAGAATGATATAGAGATCACTGAGTATGTGTCCCAGGCAGGTATGTCCCTAGCCTTAAGCAGCATCCTACCATCACCCAGAATGATATAGAGATCACTGAGTATGTGTCCCAGGCAGGTATGTCCCTAGCCTTAAGCAGCATCCTACCATCACTCAGAATGATATAGAGATCACTGAGTATGTGTCCCAGGCAGGTATGTCCCTAGCCTTAAGCAGCATCCTACCATCACCCAGAATGATATAGAGATCACTGAGTATGTGTCCCAGGCAGGTATGTCCCTAGCCTTAAGCAGCATCCTACCATCACCCAGAATGATATAGAGATCACTGAGTATGTGTCCCAGGCAGGTATGTCCCTAGCCTTAAGCAGCATCCTACCATCACCCAGAATGATATAGAGATCACTGAGTATGTGTCCCAGGCAGGTATGTCCCTAGCCTTAAGCAGCATCCTACCATCACACAGAATGATATAGAGATCACTGAGTATGTGTCCCAGGCAGGTATGTCCCTAGCCTTAAGCAGCATCCTACCATCACTCAGAATGATATAGAGATCACTGAGTATGTGTCCCAGGCAGGTATGTCCCTAGCCTTAAGCAGCATCCTACCATCACTCAGAATGATATAGAGATCACTGAGTATGTGTCCCAGGCAGGTATGTCCCTAGCCTTAAGCAGCATCCTACCATCACCCAGAATGATATAGAGATCACTGAGTATGTGTCCCAGGCAGGTATGTCCCTAGCCTTAAGCAGCATCCTACCATCACTCAGAATGATATAGAGATCACTGAGTATGTGTCCCAGGCAGGTATGTCCCTAGCCTTAAGCAGCATCCTACCATCACCCAGAATGATATAGAGATCACTGAGTATGTGTCCCAGGCAGGTATGTCCCTAGCCTTAAGCAGCATCCTACCATCACACAGAATGATATAGAGATCACTGAGTATGTGTCCCAGGCAGGTATGTCCCTAGCCTTAAGCAGCATCCTACCATCACCCAGAATGATATAGAGATCACTGAGTATGTGTCCCAGGCAGGTATGTCCCTAGCCTTAAGCAGCATCCTACCATCACTCAGAATGATATAGAGATCACTGAGTATGTGTCCCAGGCAGGTATGTCCCTAGCCTTAAGCAGCATCCTACCATCACACAGAATGATATAGAGATCACTGAGTATGTGTCCCAGGCAGGTATGTCCCTAGCCTTAAGCAGCATCCTACCATCACCCAGAATGATATAGAGATCACTGAGTATGTGTCCCAGGCAGGTATGTCCCTAGCCTTAAGCAGCATCCTACCATCACTCAGAATGATATAGAGATCACTGAGTATGTGTCCCAGGCAGGTATGTCCCTAGCCTTAAGCAGCATCCTACCATCACTCAGAATGATATAGAGATCACTGAGTATGTGTCCCAGGCAGGTATGTCCCTAGCCTTAAGCAGCATCCTACCATCACCCAGAATGATATAGAGATCACTGAGTATGTGTCCCAGGCAGGTATGTCCCTAGCCTTAAGCAGCATCCTACCATCACTCAGAATGATATAGAGATCACTGAGTATGTGTCCCAGGCAGGTATGTCCCTAGCCTTAAGCAGCATCCTACCATCACTCAGAATGATATAGAGATCACTGAGTATGTGTCCCAGGCAGGTATGTCCCTAGCCTTAAGCAGCATCCTACCATCACCCAGAATGATATAGAGATCACTGAGTATGTGTCCCAGGCAGGTATGTCCCTAGCCTTAAGCAGCATCCTACCATCACTCAGAATGATATAGAGATCACTGAGTATGTGTCCCAGGCAGGTATGTCCCTAGCCTTAAGCAGCATCCTACCATCACCCAGAATGATATAGAGATCACTGAGTATGTGTCCCAGGCAGGTATGTCCCTAGCCTTAAGCAGCATCCTACCATCACCCAGAATGATATAGAGATCACTGAGTATGTGTCCCAGGCAGGTATGTCCCTAGCCTTAAGCAGCATCCTACCATCACCCAGAATGATATAGAGATCACTGAGTATGTGTCCCAGGCAGGTATGTCCCTAGCCTTAAGCAGCATCCTACCATCACCCAGAATGATATAGAGATCACTGAGTATGTGTCCCAGGCAGGTATGTCCCTAGCCTTAAGCAGCATCCTACCATCACCCAGAATGATATAGAGATCACTGAGTATGTGTCCCAGGCAGGTATGTCCCTAGCCTTAAGCAGCATCCTACCATCACCCAGAATGATATAGAGATCACTGAGTATGTGTCCCAGGCAGGTATGTCCCTAGCCTTAAGCAGCATCCTACCATCACCCAGAATGATATAGAGATCACTGAGTATGTGTCCCAGGCAGGTATGTCCCTAGCCTTAAGCAGCATCCTACCATCACCCAGAATGATATAGAGATCACTGAGTATGTGTCCCAGGCAGGTATGTCCCTAGCCTTAAGCAGCATCCTACCATCACCCAGAATGATATAGAGATCACTGAGTATGTGTCCCAGGCAGGTATGTCCCTAGCCTTAAGCAGCATCCTACCATCACTCAGAATGATATAGAGATCACTGAGTATGTGTCCCAGGCAGGTATGTCCCTAGCCTTAAGCAGCATCCTACCATCACACAGAATGATATAGAGATCACTGAGTATGTGTCCCAGGCAGGTATGTCCCTAGCCTTAAGCAGCATCCTACCATCACTCAGAATGATATAGAGATCACTGAGTATGTGTCCCAGGCAGGTATGTCCCTAGCCTTAAGCAGCATCCTACCATCACTCAGAATGATATAGAGATCACTGAGTATGTGTCCCAGGCAGGTATGTCCCTAGCCTTAAGCAGCATCCTACCATCACCCAG
This sequence comes from Protopterus annectens, assembly GCF_019279795.1. Classification (NCBI taxonomy): domain Eukaryota; kingdom Metazoa; phylum Chordata; order Ceratodontiformes; family Protopteridae; genus Protopterus; species Protopterus annectens. Next base: position 1,889,692,330 of record NC_056743.1, on the reverse strand, counting down.
AATGATATAGAGATCACTGAGTATGTGTCCCAGGCAGGTATGTCCCTAGCCTTAAGCAGCATCCTACCATCACTCAGAATGATATAGAGATCACTGAGTATGTGTCCCAGGCAGGTATGTCCCTAGCCTTAAGCAGCATCCTACCATCACACAGAATGATATAGAGATCACTGAGTATGTGTCCCAGGCAGGTATGTCCCTAGCCTTAAGCAGCATCCTACCATCACACAGAATGATATAGAGATCACTGAGTATGTGTCCCAGGCAGGTATGTCCCTAGCCTTAAGCAGCATCCTACCATCACCCAGAATGATATAGAGATCACTGAGTATGTGTCCCAGGCAGGTGTGTCCCTAGCCTTAAGCAGCATCCTACCATCACTCAGAATGATATAGAGATCACTGAGTATGTGTCCCAGGCAGGTATGTCCCTAGCCTTAAGCAGCATCCTACCATCACACAGAATGATATAGAGATCACTGAGTATGTGTCCCAGGCAGGTATGTCCCTAGCCTTAAGCAGCATCCTACCATCACCCAGAATGATATAGAGATCACTGAGTATGTGTCCCAGGCAGGTATGTCCCTAGCCTTAAGCAGCATCCTACCATCACTCAGAATGATATAGAACTCACTGAGTATGTGTCCCAGGCAGGTATGTCCCTAGCCTTAAGCAGCATCCTACCATCACTCAGAATGATATAGAGATCACTGAGTATGTGTCCCAGGCAGGTATGTCCCTAGCCTTAAGCAGCATCCTACCATCACCCAGAATGATATAGAGTCACTGAGTATGTGTCCCAGGCAGGTATGTCCCTAGCCTTAAGCAGCATCCTACCATCACTCAGAATGATATAGAGATCACTGAGTATGTGTCCCAGGCAGGTATGTCCCTAGCCTTAAGCAGCATCCTACCATCACTCAGAATGATATAGAGATCACTGAGTATGTGTCCCAGGCAGGTATGTCCCTAGCCTTAAGCAGCATCCTACCATCACTCAGAATGATATAGAGATCACTGAGTATGTGTCCCAGGCAGGTATGTCCCTAGCCTTAAGCAGCATCCTACCATCACCCAGAATGATATAGAGATCACTGAGTATGTGTCCCAGGCAGGTATGTCCCTAGCCTTAAGCAGCATCCTACCATCACTCAGAATGATATAGAGATCACTGAGTATGTGTCCCAGGCAGGTATGTCCCTAGCCTTAAGCAGCATCCTACCATCACTCAGAATGATATAGAGTCACTGAGTATGTGTCCCAGGCAGGTATGTCCCTAGCCTTAAGCAGCATCCTACCATCACCCAGAATGATATAGAGATCACTGAGTATGTGTCCCAGGCAGGTATGTCCCTAGCCTTAAGCAGCATCCTACCATCACCCAGAATGATATAGAGATCACTGAGTATGTGTCCCAGGCAGGTATGTCCCTAGCCTTAAGCAGCATCCTACCATCACCCAGAATGATATAGAGATCACTGAGTATGTGTCCCAGGCAGGTATGTCCTAGCCTTAAGCAGCATCCTACCATCACCGAGAATGATATAAAGATCACTGAGTATGTGTCCCAGGCAGGTATGTCCCTAGCCTTAAGCAGCATCCTACCATCACTCAGAATGATATAGAACTCATTGAGTATGTGTCCCAGGCAGGTATGTCCCTAGCCTTAAGCAGCATCCTCCATCACTCAGAATGATATAGAGATCACTGAGTATGTGACCCAGGCAGGTATGTCCCTAGCCTTAACCAGCATCCTACCATCACCCAGAATGATATAGAGTCACTGAGTATGTGTCACAGGCAGGTATGTCCCTAGCCTTAACCAGCATCCTACCATCACTCAGAATGATATAGAGATCACTGAGTATGTGTCCCAGGCAGGTATGTCCCTAGCCTTAAGCAGCATCCTACCATCACTCAGAATGATATAGACCTCACTGAGTATGTGTCCCAGGCAGGTATGTCCCTAGCCTTAAGCAGCATCCTACCATCACTCAGAATGATATAGAGATCACTGAGTATGTGTCCCAGGCAGGTATGTCCCCAGCCTTAAGCAGCATCCTACCATCACCCAGAATGATATAGAGATCACTGAGTATGTGTCCCAGGCAGGTATGTCCCTAGCCTTAAGCAGCATCCTACCATCACTCAGAATGATATAGAGATCACTGAGTATGTGTCCCAGGCAGGTATGTCCCTAGCCTTAAGCAGCATCCTACCATCACTCAGAATGATATAGAGTCCCTGAGTATGTGTCCCAGGCAGGTATGTCCCTAGCCTTAAGCAGCATCCTACCATTACCCAGAATGATATAGAGATCACTGAGTATGTGTCCCAGGCAGGTATGTCCCTAGCCTTAAGCAGCATCCTACCATCACCCAGAATGATATAGAGATCACTGAGTATGTGTCCCAGGCAGGTATGTCCGTAGACTTAACCAGCATCCTACCATCACCCAGAATGATATAGAGATCACTGAGTATGTGTCCCAGGCAGGTATGTCCTAGCCTTAAGCAGCATCCTACCATCACCCAGAATGATATAGAGATCACTGAGTATGTGTCCCAGGCAGGTATGTCCGTAGACTTAACCAGCATCCTACCGTCACTCAGAATGATATAGAGATCACTGAGTATGTGTCCCAGGCAGGTATGTCCCTAGCCTTAAGCAGCATCCTACCATCACACAGAATGATATAGAGATCACTGAGTATGTGTCCCAGGCAGGTATGTCCCTAGCCTTAAGCAGCATCCTACCATCACACAGAATGATATAGAGATCACTGAGTATGTGTCACAGGCAGGTATGTCCCCAGCCTTAAGCAGCATTCTACCATCACCCAGAATGATATAGAGATCACTGAGTATGTGTCCCAGGCAGGTATGTCCCTAGCCTTAAGCAGCATTCTACCATCACCCAGAATGATATAGAGATCACTGAGTATGTGTCCCAGGCAGGTATGCCCCTAGCCTTAAGCAGCATTCTACCATCACTCAGAATGATATAGAGATCACTGAGTATGTGTCCCAGGCAGGTATGTCCCTAGCCTTAAGCAGCATTCTACCATCACTCAAAATGATATAGAGATCACTGAGTATGTGTCCCAGGCAGGTATGTCCCTAGCCTTAAGCAGCATCCTACCATCACCCAGAATGATATAGAGATCACTGAGTATGTGTCCCAGGCAGGTATGTCCCTAGTCTTAAGCAGCATCCTACCATCACCCAGAATGATATAGAGATCACTGAGTATGTGTCCCAGGCAGGTATGTCCCTAGCCCTAAGCAGCATTCTACCTTCACCCAGGATGATGCTTCAATATAAACAAAAAATAATTGACTTGAACAATTGGTTTAGCTTCTGATGTCAGTCCAGGGGGGATCCAGTATGTGTCAGCCTGGGAAGATATGCTCGACAGACAACACTACTTTGCCAGAGATTGTCTTCACCTATCGCCTGTTGGCATTTGGTTACTGGCAAAAGTACTTTGCCTGACCCATAGTGTCTTTTTTTAGGCAATGTCATAACAACAAAATTCCTGATGTAAAAAAATCCACTAGAGATAAACTCAAGGTTATGCTGCTTAATGTTAGGTGTCTAAATCAGAAACTGTACTCACTGGAAGCACTCCTTAACTTGGAAGATGCCAATGTCTGTGCAGTCACAGAGATATGGCTCAAGGCTTCAGAGAGCACCTTGGCCATGTAAGGCTGCAATGCCTTCCACACATTCAGACTTCAAAACGAGCATGAAAGAACCAAAGTACTGCTAGATCTTTCAAAAGCCTTTGACACCATCTCCCACGCACACCTTCTTCATCATCTGGCTAATCTCAATCTCTCCCCAAATACTCTTTCCTGGTTCTCCAGTTACCTATCTGATAGATCTCAAGCAGTCAAATGGAAGAACTCCTTCTCTTCCTTCTTGCATACACCTATTGGCGTTTCTCAGGGGTCCATCCTTGGACCCATGCTTTTCAACATCTTTATAAATAACCTTCACACCTTCATCCCTGACACCACAGTCATCCAATATGCAAACTTTCCTGAACTACTGACCAAAACCCAATTAGCCTTTACCACTACAGAGAACTGGATGCAGCAAAACCACCTTTCTCTCAACTCCAATAAATCCAAAATACTAATTTTTCTCCTCTCCAAGGTTTCCTCTTTGGACAAAAACACTTTCAATGTCGTAAGCCAAACTAACACTGCCATTGAAGTGGTCCCCTCTGCAAAACTCCTTGGCATTACCATAGATGAACACCTCAAATTTGATCTTCACATACAACAAAACATTAGGAAAACCCACCAAAAGCTAGGTATGCTATATAGGAACAACCACTTTATTTCAAACTCCACTAGGCATACCCTGGCAACCACCTACCTCCTACCTTCCATTCTATATGGAGCCCCTCATCTAACCAATTTGTCTGTTACCAACACCTCTAAGCTCGAAGCTTGCTATAATAAGATCTCTAAATTTGCCACCAAATCCAAAACATCAACTCACCACTGCCTCAGCCTTCACTCTCTGAACTGGTTAGAACTCCCTAACCACCTAGACTATCTACAACTAACCACTGCTCACAAGCTAATATTCTCCCCTGATAAATGTCCAGCCTTAAAGGACATCCTTCCTCCATACATCCCTAGCAGATCACAGAGATCCGAACATCAAAACCTAATCTCCATTCTTAAACCCAAACGACCCACTGGCCAGCTTTTACTCTCCTTTTCTCTAGGTAAAAATGGAACTCTCTGCCTCCTTCACTTAGGACTATACCCAATACTGAATCCTTCAAAACTCAACTTTTAAAAATGGAACTCTCTGCCAAAACTCAATGTTTAAAATGGAACTCTCTGCCTCCTTCACTGAATCCTTCAAAACTCAACTTTTAAAAATGGAACTCTCTGCCCCCTTCACTTAGGACTTTACCCAACACTGAATCCTTTAAAACTCAACCTTTAAAAATGGAATTCTCCGCCTCCTTCACTTAGGACTATACCCAGCACTGAATCCTTCAAAACTCAACTTTTAAAAATGGAACACTCTGCCTCCTTCACTTAGGACTATACCCAACACTGAATCCTTCAAAACTCAACTTTTAAAAATTGAACTCTCTGCCTCCTTCACTTTAGGACTATACCCAACACTGAATCCTTCACAACTCAACTTTTTTTTCACCTATCTTCCAAATGGAAATGCTCCTGCTTTCACCCCACTTAAATTCTAGGGACTCCCCACTAAGATCCCCTTACCCCCACTCCACTATACTCCCATACTTGTTCTTATTTCTCAAAAGATCCCGAACTAGCAGACTTTAATTGACTCCAAGCATGTAAATATTGTTTCATCAAAAAAAACAAAACACTCTGTCGTCAAGTTGTTAAACTGTCTCATAATGTATATTACACTCTGCAACACTCAAATGTATGAACCCTACTCTTGTATTTCACTTTGCAACCTTTATTTTCTATTTTGCAACCTATACTGTATGGTATTTCACTTTGCAACCTTTATTTGCATTTTGTAACCTATATTGTATTACACTGTTCATGGAGCTTTTCTCCTCGGGCCTGCACTGAAAACGGGCACTTCTTGGCCCAGTGGACTTCCCCGGTAACCAAACTGAAAATAAATAAATAAATAAAGGTGGAGGTGTATCCATCTTCATTAAAGACAAATACACCTCAAGACTAGCCAAACAGTTTGACTCCCTAGAGCTACTCCAAGTCCAACTAATTGTAGTTAAAATCCCCTTCTATATCATTGTTAGCTATAGGTCTCCCACCATGAACCACAAGAACTGCTCTGCCTACCTGGACTGGACCTAATTAAGCCATTCACTAATACAGCCAAACCCTTTGGTTATGGGTGATTTCAACTATCCTTCCATTGATTGGGAGTCATATATGAGCACAAATATGCATGCCCTAAGATTCCTGGGCATTGTTAATACAAATGCTCTGGAACAGATAGTCTGCACACCACAAGGTTTTGAATGTCCTAAAGTTAGTATTTGGGGGTCTATGCACTACTCCCTGTGTGCTGCCCTTCCCAGTAATGTCTGATTATAAATCAATCTCATTCAAAGTAATAATCATACCTGATCACCCTTCAAAAGCAAAAAGGATGAAAATTTCTTCAAAGCAAAGTATAGCCTCCTAAGCAATGGTATAGTTTCAACCCCCCCCCCCCACACTACCACTGCCAGCAATGACCCTTATACAGAGGTATACTCAAATACCTTGTATAAACACCTATGCAAATATATAGACTAAGCTGTACCTGAACAGATCAAAACAAGGTCCTCACAAAATAACAAGCCACCCTGGCATAAATAGGTTATACAACAAGAGGAAGACACTAATGTCCAAGAACAAGAGGGAACTGACTCAGCAGAGGAAGGACACCCTCCACAGCTTGAACAAGCAAATTAGATATCTTGTAAAGTCTTCTAAAGCCAATAACAAAGCTAAACTAGCATCCCTAGCTAAGGATAATCACAGGGCATTCTTTAGCTATGTCAGAAATCTAAAAGGGAAGGCCCAGATTTGTGCTGAACTAGTAGTGGATGGTACCACTCATACTGACCCTGAAGACATCACCAACTTGCTAGCAGACAGCTTTAGCACAAACTTCACCCTCCTGTATCCACCAGACATACCCCAAAGCATGCCTGTCACCAATCCTCTACCTAGTATCTCCAAATAGCAGGTCATAACCACACTTTTCATGGCCAAAACCACATCCTCTGTGGGACCAGATAACATCCAAGGCTGCCTACTGAATGATTTAAAACAGGACCTAGCAGAACTACTTGGCAGTCTCTTCCACCACAGATTAAGTACTGACTTTGTCCCAGCAAAGTGGAAAACAGCAACAGTAATTCCTTTCCACAAAGGGGTCCATCAACTGAGCCTGGGAACTATAGACCCATGAACCTAACCAGCATTACCTGCAAGGCCATGGAGAGAATCTGTATGGAACTTATCAAAAAGGACATAAGTGACCTTCAAGCTCTTGACCCAACCTAATTTGGCTTCATTAAGGGTAAAGCATGCTTATTAAACCTGGTGGACTTCTTCAAGCATGTCACCAAAGCCCTGAATGAAGGCAAACCAGAACCTGATGAAGTTCTGACTGAGGGAAGAAAGTGCTAAACTTGTGGAAATAAAAACTTGTGGAAATAAAAGGTTGAATTATAAGTTTTGGATACTTTTCTGGTTGTGGAGTGGACATTCTTCATTGGTTTGCAATTTCAGGTATGCTCTCCAGTCCAGCTGGTGAACCTGGGTATCCTGAGGCAATGTTACAACTGCCTCATGTACACAGACAACCCTCTCCTCCTACCACAAAATATTAACATATGCGAGAGATGCAATTATATAGCTAAATTGGAGGCTAAGCTGTCTCCACCCAAGACTGGAGCAGGCAGTCATAAGGAGAAGGTTAACACTTGCACCACACCTCCAGCCTCACATAGACATACTAAACCAGCACTGGCAAAAAACACACATAAATACACTAAATCATACTCGGAGGCTCTAAATAAAAACCTGCAAAAGCATCACAGATCTCCAAAGCAGATACCCAAAAAACCTGCACCTCCCATCACAAACCAGACAAAACATATAACACAAAATCAGTGTGCTGCACAATCACAGCCCTTAGGGAAAAATAACATACCTAACACACTATTAATAGGTGACTCTATAGTCAGGCACACTGATGTCCCACTCACTGGGTTAGACAAGGAGAAGGTTACAATTAGCTGCCTGTCAGGAGCCAGAATCTGCCACATAACACAAACAATCAGGTCACTCCAGAACAAGTACAAATATGACTCTGTCATTGTTCATGTTGGTGTGAATGCCCTGAGATGTACCTCCCTGGACTTCATGAAAAGAAACATGGAAGAGCTCTGATCATGTAGCCCAGGCGAGTATGACCCTAGCCCTGAGTAGCATCCTGCCCTCACCAAGAATGATACCGCAGTAAAAAGAAAAATGATAAATTTCAACAATTGGATAAGCTTCTGGTGTCATTCAAAGGGGATCCAGTGTCTGTCAGCCTGGGACGACATGCTCGACAGGCTTTGTTGCTTTGCAAGAGATGGCTTGCACCTGTCACCCCTAGGCTTTTGAATACTGGCCCAAGGCTCTTGCTGTCCCCATAGTGCCTTTTTTAGGCAAGGCTCAAAAGTCAAACCCACCTCCATAAACAGCACAAATAAAAAAATGAGGGTTATGCTACTCAACGCCAGGAGTTTAAATCTCAAAATGCACATGCTCAAAGCACTCCTCAGTCAGTATGGAGAATGTTGACATCTGTGCAGTAACTGAAACCTGTTTCAAGGCTCTACAGAGTAGCCCAGCACTTCCGGGCTACAACCCATACCACAAATTTCAGCCAAAGAACATGGACCAAAACACAAAAGGAGGGGGTGTATCCATATTCATCAAGGATACCTACACCTCCAGGTTAGTGGTGCAGCATGATACCTCCGAGATCATCCATGTGCAACTAACATCAGGCAAATCTGCAATACAAATTGTGGCCTGCTACAGATCACCCTCCATGACCCAGGACCACCACTCTGCCTTTCTGGAGACACTGGAAAACATGAAGGTCCTACCAAACACCCTTATATTGGGTGATTTCAATTACCCTACCATTAACTGGGAAAACTACTCAAGTACAAACTCCCAGGTCCAGTGCTTCCTGGAATTTATCAAATCAAATGCCCTGGATCAGCTGGTAAACTCCCTTACCAGAGGTGAAAACAAATTGGACCTGGTCATCACCAACATGGGCAACAGGTGTTCCACACCAGAGGTCAACCCATCACTGGTTAGATCAGACCATAAACTAATCACTCTGGATGTCCACACCATCACCTTCAACCAAGGAAACCACAGTGAAAAACTTTTCTATAGCAAATTTCACCTTACTTAAGCAGAGATGGTAAGTTTCACAGCCCCCATGCTAAAAGATAACAATGTCCAAGATGAAGGTTCGCAGGTTAGTACTAGGCTAACTGCCCTTGTGGGCCATTTTAAGCCTAGCCAATTATCCTATGTGAGAATCAAACCCTGCACCTTGTGTTTCCAAGGTAAACACCTTAACCATTATGCCATCCTCCCACCCTTTACAAATGCACTCTATGAGCACCTATAAGGATGCATGGATTGTGCCATCCCTAGCAAAACCAAGACTCACTCCCTTAAGAGAAGGAAACCAGTCTGGTGGACCCCTGCCATAAACAGGCTATACGATAGAAGGAGGAAACTAGTTCAAGAAAAAAAGCAAATCCCAAGAAGGAAAGACATCCCTGATCAGTATCAGTAGGAAACTAAGGTCCCTCATAAAATCCTCCAAGTCTAACTTTGAAAGATAAATAGCCAAGGATTCAAAACATAACCACAAAGCCTTCTTTAGCTATGTCAAGAACCTAAGTGGCAACTCATAGATATGCTCTGAGCTAGTGCAAAATAGCACAAAAAAATATTGAACCCACTGATATTGCCAACATCCCGGCA
>NC_056743.1:1889647787-1889677787 GCF_019279795.1 Protopterus annectens | reverse complement strand
GCCTAACCATAGGTGTGTGAGCTGATTGAAGCTGTGTGCAATGAAAACAGGTAACAGAGAATCTATTGTGCTCCATCATGGTGAATCAAAGTCCCCTGGAAATATAGTGCGAATGTTGTTTATTCGGAAGTACATGACATATTATCGTTTACTACAGTGAGAGGTCATACAAGGCATGAGTATAGACAGGGTCTACATTAATTTTCTTAAGCAACTCTTACACTTTGCAGTAGAAGTAAGTTCAGAGTTTAGTAATGCAAATGTATGACTGCTGCTATTGCCAAACCTACCCACCCAAGAATATCACATGCAGTAAAAATTTGTGTATGATGACTTTGTTTTTAATGCATTATTTATAAAACTACATGCACCAGCTAGCTTCTGACGCTATATATTCCCAAGTGTGCAGAAGATTTACCTATATGTGGTTCTGTCTGTATGAATGTACATGTCTACTGGATATCTGTTTATGAAACTGCAACCTCTTTCAGAGAAACGTGTTTACAGAAAAACTGATGCCGTTCTTTGAGTCTGTGCAATCTCTGAGTCGATTACATTGAGTAATGTGATACTACAGTCAAAGCTTACTGCTTAAGCAATGAGGGCGGAGGGGGGATTGTCTCTACATAACACAAATGTTCATTTTTTAGTCTGTCTTAACAATGAATTCAATTGTAACCATGCTTTTTTTTAACTTAAATTACTTTCACTCACACAAATGTTGTCCCAAGTAATTTTGTATAGGGCTGCTCTCACCTTCAGTATTACTTCCAAATATGCATGTGTGCCTCCAAGTCACTCAAGAAAAAAAGTAGTTACCTAGTCTGAGCAAAAATAATTAAGTAACAAATTCACATAACTATAAAGTAAACCTGCACTGTTAGTGAGTCACAGATCTCATCAGATGATTTATCCTTTTGTGTTTTGCCAGTGTTTTATCGTCTTTTTGCGGTTAATCATCAGTTAACACCAAGTCCTGCGGCTGTCACTGTTGACTTTGTGGTAAGAATTTTATTTTATTTTATGGTGTCTTAAGAGAAATTCCAGAATGTGCTATCATGTGTTTAACATTGTTTAACCTTCAATTTATACAGTTAATCAAAACTGTTACTCTAATGATAGATAGTTATTATCATGTTAGTATTACATTTTCTGAAACTTTTTTCAGTAATAAAGATTTGAAATTTATTTTAACACAGTGTCTATCATAGATTGTAATATTTAAAATGCTATGCCTAACTGTGTGATTATTTTAATAAAACATGTATTAAATGCATGAAATAATAGAATTCTTTTCTCTCTAGTAATGTTTTTTACCATCACAGATGTTTATATTATCACACTGCTCGACACGATGAAAGATCAACAAAAACAATGGTGTTTATTCTTTCTTTCTTTCTTTCTGTTCTTTTTGTTCCCTTCTTTTTTCTGACGACCATCCCAGCGCTCCACATCCTTCACTGGGTGTACTAGCGTGCTGATCAACCCCTAGTTCAATGGACTCTTCTCCACTGAGTCAGTTGTATTTCTTTGTTTATTTATAGAGTTAAAATGCAGAGTTCAGGTGATTAAAAACATTTGACTGACAGCTTTCTCTACAAATGACTAACAGAAATTTGATCTTACTTGAAACTGTCTTTATGTTTATGACTGTTATATTAAGCAAGCAAGCCTTCAGTCAGCAATGTCAGCGAACACAGAGCTGTTATATCATATCCAGGAACATAAGGGCAGAGAAAATGAACAGCATTCAATTACAATGTCTAACCTTTGTATGTAGGCCAGCCCTCAAACCTAACAGCTGTTTCATTCTTTGTATCCATACACCCCCATCCCGATACATGTTGCTATCCTAAGTCAGGCAGGGTACTATTGAGTCATTGAGCAGGTTAGATGCATGAGACCTGTAACCTACCTATATCACACATTAATTAGTTCAATAATAATAATATAAACTATTGCATAAAACAGAACACATTACGACTAGCAGCTTTGAATGCATTTTTATGTTCACGTTATACAGTCATTAGAACTGATGAGGTGCATGCCTCAGTTATTAAATGTATTATTTGCTAAACATATTTATTTATATTTATTTATTTATTACATCATTTATATAATTTATATGATGATATATGGTATAGAAGTTTTACAATCGTTATTTAGTTAAGCATTTGATAAATGGGATCATGGACTGATTCAGAGATAAACACTAGGCAATCAGCCTGCACATTGTAATAACCCTAGCTAATAACCAAACAGTGACCCCAAGGTACAACTCAAACGCTGCACTTTGTGCCTGGGAGGGAAACACTTTAACCATTAAGCCAATCTCCAGCTAAATCATTGCAGTTACAGCCCAGATCTACCTGTTACGATGATAGTGTAGAAATGTTTACAGTTTTAATAGGAAAAAAATCACATAATAAGTAAAGGACACAATAAAAACTATTTGAATGAAAAGTCTGAAGATAACAGAAATGATTTAAACTACAGATAAAAATTAATAATGGATTACTGACAATATTTACAAAATTAAAAATACAATACAAATAAAAATAAAACCAAATGCACTCACAGAGGCACATCAGTATCCTAGACATCCTTAAATAGATTTTTCAGAACTGAAGTTCCACACATGTAAAAATTATTGTAATACACCACTAAAATCATGGTTAAAATATAATAAGAGCAGGCAAATTATTAAAATAAAACCACATACTTATGAAACTATATGAACCAAACTCTGTACAATAAACGGTTCAATAATCTGTTGCAAAAAGCATTTAAAGCTGTATATATCATCCATGATTAATCCCATTGTAATTGTGATGGGACTTAGGAACACATTTAATGCTTAAATGGTCATTAAACCCTAGTAATTTATTTGTAGTCAATGTAATTTACTAATGCAGTTCCAAGGTATTTATTCATTGCTTTTTTTTACCAGGAAAGTCTGACTGAGAACAAGTCCCATTTTCAGCAGGGGCCCAGGGGGAAACGGTCCATTTTACAGATGGTTTAGAAGGCACTTATACAAGGTTTACATAATAAATATACATACATACATACATACATACATACATAGACTAGTAATGATATGGCAGTTAATCAAATAATAATAATAAATGTCCATACATATAATATTAAATAAACATGCATAGCATCATAGAATCGCAATGATATGACAGTTAACGTAAAGATGATAATTACATATGAATACACTAAAAAATCAACTAATATCAAGCTTATATGAGTCTACAGCTACTTTCAGATGGAATTAGCTGAAAATAGTTATTGAGTAAGAGACAGTGAAGTAATTATATGATGAAGATGGTTACAAATTGTGAAGGATTATTGAGGATGTTCAGGTAAAAGGGAGACGGACACAGCAGTGGAGAGGTGTAGATGATGGTCAGATAGTTTGAGATTGTGAAGAAGTAGCTGCATTATGACCAGTTACATAAGAGTGGAGGCAGTAAGTGTTTGGAGTCTATCCAGGAACACTAGTACAGAGCTGGCATCTGAGTAGGTAGGACTTTAGCTGAGTTTTAAATGATTTTAGTTAGTGCTCTTGTCATATTGCTGGTGGGACGGAGTTCCAGGATTTATTAAGGTGGTGGGAGAGTAGGGATTTACCAGCAGTATTGTTGAGTATGGATACATGTAATAGGTATTTGTCTGATGAATGTAGTGGACTAGAAGGATTATATATTTGTATGAGGATGGAAATGGATGGGCAGTTGTTAGGTTTATACACAATGTTATGGATTTGTGAAAGTTGTGAGTAGGTTAGATAATGTGGGAATTACAGCCACTGTAATTCCCTCAGGGTAGCACCAAAGTGGGTTCTGTTTTGACTGTTGGTAGTGAATCGTGCTATTTTGTAGTAACCTTTGTCAGTTTGTTTAACAAGGTCACTTGGATGTTAAGGATGGGAGCAGAATATGTTCAAGTAGGCAAGAGGAGAGAAGACGTAATGTGTTTTCTTATAGTAACTGTGAGGAAGAGTTTGGTTCTGTAGACAGAATGTAGTTTATGCTGTAATTTGTTTTACTGTATTTTGGATGTGTGTGTCAGATTATATGTTCTTATGCCTAGCAATTTAATATGTGTCACAATTTTGATTTTTGTTTTGTTGGATGGGGTAACTGAGAAGGAGGTTTTGTTTATTGTAAACTGTTTGGGAATAAATAGGATTAGTTTGGATTTACTTGAGTTAAGGAATAGTTGGGCAGATGTCAGTCAGGTTTCAATAGAGGAGAAAGACTCCTGGGTAAGTTCTTGTAGTTTGTTGATGTTTTTTGCAATACAGATTACTGTCGCATCATCTGCATATTGTACTAGGGATGCACTTTTATAGGCTTTATGTAAGTCATTGATGAAAATGTTACAGAGAATGGGTCTCAAGACTGACCCTTCTTCTACACCGACTGGGACAGGGAGGAAAGATAAGATGTCTTTTTGCCCTTGATAGCTTGAGCTCTGTTTTGGAGATAGCTACGGCACCATGATATAGTGGTGGTGACGATTCCTAGCTTATGAAGTTTGTGTAGAAGAATGGAGTGTGAGATTGTGTCAAAGGCCTTGGATACAACAAGGAAGAGGACAGACACTAGATTTCTGTCATTTCTGTTTGTGTTTACCGTACTGGTGAAACTTAGTAAACCAGTAGAGGGAGTGTGGTGGGGACGGAAGTCATGCTGAGATGAAGACAGACGGTTATTTTGTGTGAGGTAATGTAAGAGTTGTAACTGGTGGCATTGTTTGAGCATTTTTGATAGGGGGGAGAGGATGGAAATGGGCCTGTAGTTGGAGAGTTCAGCTGAATGTCCTCTTTTCAGGTGGGGAAGAATGTAACTTTGTTCAGAAGGTAGGGGCATATGATTCACTGGGGGAGTGATTTATTAGAATTAAGCGAGGATGGTCTACTGCTTCTGCAGCCTTCTATTCTCCAGGTAAGTTGCCAGAGGCTAGGGTGGTTGTTTTCAATTTAAGTAATTTAAGTAATAGTTTTTTATGTAAATAGTGGGAACTGGTTGAAAACAGAAGTTATGAAGAGGAATAGTTGGTGGTGCTGTTGTCTGGTTGTCGCTATTAGGGGAATTTAGAAGCAGAGATGATTGTTTGAGTTGTTGTAAGTGTTAAGTGTAGGAGATGGTTAAGTGGTTTGGCTGGGATTGAAAAGCTGATTTATACAGGACCAGAATGTTTTGGGATTTTTGTAGTTTTTATGTTGCAGGTCAGTGTAATATGTTTCTTTATCTAACTTAATTGCATTTTTAGTTTGGGTTGTGCGTTCTCTGAATTTTTAGACATTTTTAGTATTTTATTGGAGAGTCATGTATTTCAGGCTGTATCCCTACATCTCATCATTTTGTATTTACATAATACAAAATTTTGTATTTTGAGACAACCAAGGGGGCAGGTTTGGCCCTAAACCTATTTTTTCTGAGTGCAGCAGGTTCATTTAGGATGTTCAAGAAAGTATAATTAAAAGGAACGACTCATCATCCAGAGGAATGTATGTTAGAGTGATCCAGCGATATAGTATATAGTTTAGATAAGAGATAAAGGAATCACTGTTGAAATGTGTGAGGTTATCTTCTATGCTGAAATGTGGCTGCTTTACAATATTTGTTTGTTTTCTTATTATGTAGACAGGGAGATGATTCCTTACAGTACCTGGAAAGGTACCTGAGGTAAAGGTTTTATGAGGCCTAGAGGTAAGAATCCAGTAAATTAATGTTCCCTTAGTGTTTTTCATTACAATGGATAGAAGTGGTGATTAGCTGTGAAAATCAGAGAGATGTATTGATTGGTTAGGTGAGTCGGAGGAGAGAGAGAAAGGCAGTGAATATTAAAATCACTCAATATTTATTTTTCTTGGGAGATGTTGGATGACACCCAGCAGAAGAAGTCTTCTGCAATAGAAAGGTTATTACTGGGTGGGGGATAATGTCTTGTTCTGGTTGAGCTTGAGGGTAGATATGAGAATTTCTGCCTTACCAAATTGTGTAGGATTTAGTGGTGTAGAGATAAGCTGCAGGGAATTTTTGTATAGTATTGCAACTTCACTGGCCCTTTTATTGTCTCCCTACTATTAGTATATTATAGTTTGTGAGGCTGTGGGGGGTAGAATTTCATTATTCTATTGTTTCAGTTAGTACTTATATATTTGGGGCATGTAGATTAAGCCAGGCATGGAGCTGTGGTATTTTGTTCTAGATCCTTCTAATGGTTGTGTGCATAATGTTAAGGGAAGAACAAGTAGTGTTATGTTGTATGAGGGGTGGGTTTGTGGGGGTTTCCAGATTTAAAGGTTTGTGGGGATATAACTGGCCCAGGGTTTGGATGGTTGTTGCCACTAAGTTTTCCTTTGGAGAGATATGTTAGTTGTAAAATAGGCATTTCATTTTAATTTTTAATTTTAACTTGTGTATTATGGTGTGCAGGTTGTGTTTGACAAAGACTGTGGTATTGGGAGAGGATAAGGCGGGTGTTATCTTGGGAGAATTAAGGGCTGACTGTGCTACAGTAAGTTGGAGAGTACCACCCAGATGATGGTGATGGGTTGTGTGCAGTGTGTTGGACAGTACCACTAGGATGATGGTGATGGGCTGTGTGCAGTAAGTTGGACAGTACCACTAGGAAGATGGTGATGGGTTGTGTGCAGTATGTTGGACAGTACCACTAGGATGATGGTGATGGGTTGTGTGCAGTAAGTTGGACAGTATCCCTACGATGATGGTGATGGGTTGTGTGCAGTAAGTTGGACAGTACCACTAGGATGATGGTGATGGGTTGTGTGCAGTAAGTTGGACAGTACCACTAGGATGATGGTGATGGGTTGTGTGCAGTAAGTTGGACAGTACCACTAGGATGATGGTGATGGGTTGTGTGCAGTAAGTTGGACAGTACCACTAGGATGATGGTGATGGGTTGTGTGCAGTAAGTTGGACAGTACCAGTAGGATGATGGTGATGGGTTGTGTGTAGTAAGTTGGACAGTACCACTAGAATGATGGTGATGGGTTGTGTGCAGTAAGTTGGACAGTACCAGTAGAATAATGGTGATGGATTGTGTGCAGTAAGTTGGACAGTATCCCTATGATGATGGTTATGGGATGTATGCAGTAAGTTAGACAGTACCACTAACATGATGGTAATGGGTTGTGTGCAGTAAGTTGGACAGTATCCCTATGATGATGGTGATGGGTTGTGTGTACATTGGACAGTATCAGTAGGATGATGGTGATGGGTCGTGTGCAGTAAGTTGGACAGTACCACTATGAAGATGATGATGGTTGTGTGTAGTACATTGGACAGTACCGGTAGGACAATAGTGATGGGTCATGTGCAGTAAGTTGGACAGTGCCACCAGGATGATGGTGATGGGTCATGTGCAGTAAGTTGGACAGTACCACTAGGATGATGGTGATGGGCTGTGTGCAGTAAGCTGGACAGTACCACTAGGACAATGGTGATGGGTTGTGTGCAGTAAGTTGGACAGTATCCCTAGGATGATAGTAATGGGTTGTGTGCAGCAAGTTGGACAGTACTACTAGGATGATGGTGATGGGTTGTGTGCAGTAAGTTGGACTGTACCACTAGGACAATGGTGATGGGTTGTGTACAGTAAGTTGGACTGTACCACTAGGACAATGGTGATGGGTTGTGTACAGTAAGTTGGACTGTACCACTAGGACAATGGTGATGGGTTGTGTGCAGTAAGTTGGACAGTACCAGTAGGATGATGGTGATGGTTTGTGTGCAAGTGTGAAGGTAAAGATGGTAAATGGGGGGAGGGGGCTAGCAAGAGAAATTAGATAGTCAGCATGGAGGTTGGTATCATGGTGTTTAGCCATAGGATGATATTTTGACAAGCTTAGGAATAGAGGAGGGCCAGAACAGAGGGATGACGTCTTGTATTAGGAAGCAGTATGGTACTAAACTGGGTAAGTAAGAGGACAGGGACCATAGAAAGAAAACAGTATAGTAAGAATTATACCGCTATGTACTGATACAAGTGGCAATGAAAAGGACAAGCTATGGGAAAACATTAAGTATTTATTAGGAATGGATACAGGCATAATCATTTTACATGGCTTTATCTTGGGCTTTAACTTTGATTTTAGAGCAAGGAAAATTGGAGCAAATGTGAAACTTTGTTAGCAAATAATGGAAAACTTCAGTCTGACATTAAGTAGTGAAAGAGTGTGTACTTAATGAAGAGCTGTAATAAAGATAGAAATTGATCCTGCGCTATTGTCAAGGGATTTATGAGTGGTAGGTGGTAGAAATTTAATAGCAGGTTTTTCAGATCACACTGCAATAATGTCTACATTTAGAGAAGAGAGAAACAGAAGATAGAAAGGGTTTCAAAAGATTAACAAGTACATTTGCAGAACTGGAAGTGACGAGAAAAGAGTGACCAACATTGTTTAAAGACTATAAGGAAATGAGGGCATTTTTATAGTATGTCAACAGAGTGGTGGGTAAAATATAAAACCAAATATGAATAACTTTATATATAAAGAAATTGCGAAGTTTTGGCATGCTTGTGGTAAACAGATGTGTACACAAAAACAGACGGAGTATGTCAAGTCAGTGGATGAAGGGGATAGTGGGCTTCATAAAAGAGCAAGAGAAATATGTGAAATTAATCATTTAAAAGTGAAAGACTTGCTACAGAAAGGCAAATAGTGAAATGAAATAGGAAGCAAGGCATTTTTGTGTACAAGTTAAACTACAATGAAAATGTAATGATAGAAGTAAAATATGGGAACGGTAAGATTATAAGGAATTTGAAAGGAATTTAGGTTCGTAGGTTTAAAGATAAGTATCAGCCATTCAGTTTACAGACCATTACAAGCCTAACCAATAGCTTGTATTCAAAGATTCTCTCCAACCTCAAGTATGGTAATACCAGATAGACCACGGGAAAACTTGTGGCTGCCCATCCAATAATCTATGTTTATCTTGAAAGTGGCAATGGCATTACACTGCTTGACATATAGTGGAAGGTTGCACTAGATGTGTGGGATATGCTGGGATATGTACCTATCAAGCCAATGTGTCGTATTTATCTGTTGATGAAGGTGTAGTTCCTTTCACTAGTTACATAATGAATCATTTATTCTGAAAAGGAAGAAGGGGTCAAAAAGGGTTGGCCTTTCATGACTTAAACGGCTAGACGCAGACCCCCATGGAAGTATGTATTAGAAACTGAATACAGGGAGAGGGCTATCTGTCTGTCCTAGTAACTAAGATCTTTTTAGTTAGGAATCCCTGAGGTCTCTCACTTTGAGTGATGTGTTTGGACAAACACCTGCCAAGAGGGACATTATATTCAATTACATATCTGATAAAATACAAGAATAGGAGAATTAAGATTTCTTTGTACCTAGAAGGAATGCTCTTGTAAATTAGATACGCAGTGGGAAGGTTTTCTGAACTACAACACAGACATAATGGTCAAATGATAAAATAATATCAACAACAATGCTTACATCCCTTAGGTCAGTGTCTTATTGAAGGGTTGCATCATTTATATGGCATGAGAAAATATTTTGTTTAAAGATCAAACAGGATTTATAGTCAATAGATTAATGTATGATAATATAAAAAGGGTAGTAACTATCTTAGATTTTGCAAAAGGAGTGAATAAGAAATTAGCTCTAATTAGCTTAGATATCAAGAGAGCTTTTGATTCTATAGATGTGGGATTCTTGTTTAAAACTTTAGAAGCATTTGCATTTCCAGAACAGTTTACTGGAGTATTAAAAGATGTGTACAGAGACTCCAAAGGATATGTTGACAATGGATCTTACATTTCTCAAGAATTCATATTAAACAAAGGCATAAAACAAGGGTGTCCCTTGTCCCCTTTACTATTTGCATTAGCTATTGAACCCTTCACTAATAGTTTATTTTATGTATTTATTTTACATTTGTTAACCGGGTTACTCTAGCTGGATATATTTCCATTTTCAGTTGAGGCCCGGGCAGAAAAGCTCTAAGAAGATAGAAAAATTAAAAATATCATTACATGGTAAATGAAAGGATTAATAAAAAAAAATACAACAAGTAATTATTACATACTAAAGATATTTACACTTGAAAAAAGCAACAGTAAAAATGTAGCACAGTAAGATTCATATGGAATTTTTCACATCAAGTAGAGAGATTTCAGCAGTATGTTGATTAGAGTTTAAACAGTACCAGCCTTGCTTACATGAAGAAGCATTAAAATGTTTGGAAGTTTGTTTGGAAGAGGAAGAAACAGTGGTGGAAGAGGGTGGTTAGTCAGGGTTACTACAAGGGCATAACTAGTCCGTTTTGAGGTGTTTTTTGAGTTTTTGTTTAAAGAGAGGCAAGGTTGCGATTAGAGTTAGTTCATTGGGTAGCAGGTTCCAGTTTTTCCTGCTACGTTAGTAAACAGAGAGTCACCAGCCATGTTGTTAAACTTGGTTATGCTAGCGAGGAGTTTGCTAGAAGAACGTAGGGAATTCAGATTTTTATAGGTGATTAAGAGATTGGGGAGTATAGGGGTGGTGTTGGGTTGGTAAAATATCTTGTGGGCAATCATGAATTGGGAGGTTATCAGATGGTTTTGGAATTCAAGCCAGTCTAGTTGCCAAAGATTCAGACAGTGGTGGGTTCTAAAGGGATTGCCAGTGGCAAATCTGGCAATGTTATTATAGGAAGTTGCTAGTTTGTTAAGGTTAGTTTTCTTTAGGTTGGTATAAATAGGTGAAGCGTACAGAAGAGTAGAGATTAGATGGGAGTGAGCAATCTTGGTTCTGGTTGCTGGGGTTAGGAAAGGTTTTATTCTATAGAAGGAGCCTATTTTTCTGTTGACTGTTTTAATGGTGTTATTTATATGGTAATCAAATGTAAGGTTATTATCACTGGTAATTCCTAACAGTTTAGTAATAGAGTCAGGGAATATAATGGTGCCATTATTTTAAGAGACTGAGAAATCTACGGGGAAGGACTTGGTAGTGGGGGTAAAGAGAAGGAGTTTGTTTTTTTTGGCATTAAGAAGGAGACAGCATTTTGTAAACCATGTTTCTACAGTGTTAAAAACATTTTGAGTAAGTGAATATAGTTCTGATGGAGAGTATGCTGAGCATATTAGCGTAGAATCATCTGCATATCGAATGCAGGTGGCTAGAGGAATTACTACATGGAGGTCATTGATAAATAATGAGAAAAGAAGTGGTCCAAGAATAGAGCCCTGAGGGACTCCGATGGTGACTGGCAGAAAGGATGAAATTTGATTTTCCCAGAGAACTGCCTGTTGCTAAGGTAGGATCTGCACCATTTAACAGCCTGAGAGTCAAAGGAAAGGGATTCAAGTATATTGATTAAGAGGGTGTGGTTTACCATGTTGAAAGCTTTTGAGAGGTCAATAAAGAGTGCAGATGAGAGGATGTTTTTATTACGGTTTCTACTGATGGTATCTGTAAAGGATAAAAGGGCAGTAGTGGTACTATGTGATGGCCTAAAGCCATGTTGGCAGTTTGCTATTATGTTATGTTGAGATAGATTATATAAAAGTTGTTGGTTCATAGGTTCATAGGTTCATAGGTTCATACTAGGCTATCTGCCCTTGGGCATTTATAAGCCTAGCCAGAATGTGTTTGGCTTTCGCCACCCATTTTAAATTTATTTTGCTATGCCCTTTTTCGAGGTTAGTATACTGTGCCTCTGTCTAACAGTGACACAGAAGTGATACCTGGGGTAAACCTACGATCTCCCATCCACTCATCAAGATTCCTCTTGAAGAGAGTCAATGAGGGACTCTGCCTAACCTGGACTGGGATTTTATTCCAGAGTGAAGGGAGCTTCTGGGTTATTAATCTGTCCCTCCAACATGTCCTATTTATTTCAGTGCTGAGGTTTGCATTTTTCCATAATTTTTGCTAAGGGTGATAAGAGAGCTATTGGCCGATAGAGTAGTCATTTGAGTTCCCACATTTATGTAGGGGGATAATGTGGAAGATTTTCCAAATATCTGGAATGGTTCCCTCTTTGATTGCCCTATTTATGAGGATGGATATAGGGTAGGTAATTACTTTGGCTGCTTTTTGGAGATATTGCGGTGGTAGCTGGTCAGCAGAGTTTTTGAATGAATTTATAGATGAGAGTAGTAGAGATGGGTTATAGTTTGAATGTAGGTAGATAGCCTGGTGTGGTGGTGGGAAGGCTTGAGTTATCTGGGATAAGTTGACTAGCTAGAGATTGTATGGTCTCAGTGAAGAAAGAATTAAAAGTATTGGCAGTTTGCTGGGGGTATTTGGATCTGCATCAAGTGAGGTAGGTGTTCGAGAGTGTCCTGGGGAAAGGAATTTATTGATACTAGACCAGAACTTCTGAGGATTATTTTGGTGAGTTTGCTGCAGTTTACAGTAGTAGTTCTTTTTATCTGTAAGTATTGTCTAGTGCAAGAAGCAATGGAAAAATTGATGGATTTTCAGTTAGTAGAGATTGTCAATTTAAAATACAACTTTTTGCAGATGATACTTTACTGACTGTAGGAGATTTAAATTATTCAATCAAAGAAATAGATGAAGAAATTGAAAAGTTTCAAGAAGTACTGCTGCTGATATTTAAGAATACAGCTGAAACTTTAGTGTTAACCAATTACTAGACAATAAGTTTAAGGATAAATATAAATATAATTGGGAAGGAACAGAACTAAAATATTTAGGAATAAAAATCTATCAAGATGTGAGTAAGATTATTAATAATAATTTTGAAAAAGTAATTGAAGAAGTGTTACTTCATATTAAAAAAATGGAATTATTTATTTTTTTTTACTTTTGAGGATAGGTTAGTACTTATTAAAATGATTATATTACCCAAGGTTATAGTTTTATATATATATATATATATATATATATATATATATATATATATATACATATATATATATATATATATATATAGGCTATCGGCCCTAGAGCCTATATAAGCCTAGCCAAAAAGTTCCCTGGCTTTCGCCACCCAGGAAAGTTATTTTCCTGCACCCCTGTCGAGCAAATCCACAGAGGTGATCCCAGGGGTGAAGTTCCTATTTCCCATCCAGTTGTCTAGATTCCTCTTAAAGAGGGCTAATGAGGGGCTTTGCTTGATGTGAATGGGTAGTCTGTTCCAGAGTATGGGAAGTCTCTAGGACAGGAATCTATCCCTCCAGCATGTTCTGTTTATTGTGGTGGCAAGTTTCAGGTCCCTGGGGCATGTGGCATGGAGAGATTTGGGTTTCCTTAAGTGTAGCATGTTCAGTAGAACTGGGTTTAACATGGCTTTGTAAGTTAGGCAAAGGTCACTGCTGAGCAGGCGATAAGTGACGGATTAGAGCTGAAGTTTTTTGAGGTGGTCTGTATATTGCATCTCTTTGAGGCTGGTAATCCTCTTAGTGAGGTATTTCTGTGGCCTTTCCAGTTGTTGCAGATGTCTTGCAAGGTACATGCCAAATGAGGTGTTGTACTCAATGATGGATCTGATGAGGGATGAGTAGAGATGAGCAATGACCTCTTTTTTTCTGGAGGAGAACCCTTTAGTGATGAGGTGTGCCACATAGAAGGATTTCCCAACTTCTGTGGCGATGTGATTGTCAAAGGAGAGACTAGTGTCCACCTGTGTCCCAAGGTCTCTTATCACACTTTTGGTGTTAAGTAGGCTACTGTCTATGTGGTAGTTCATGGGTACGGTGTTTTTCCCAAAGGAGAAGACAATACACTTTTTGGCACTGAGCTTGAGGCCATGACTTTAACACCAAACATCAGTCTCAGTGAGTCCCCTTTGTAGAATGTCCACATCATTTGGTGATTCTGTTATGGTTCCCAGTTTGCAGTCATCTGCAAACTTTGTTAGCCAAAGACCTGCTGTATTAGCCTGGACTTCTGAGAAATAGATACTAAACAGGAGAGGAACCAGGACTGAACCCTGTGGTACTCCGCTTGTCAATGGTTTAAAGTCAGATTTGGAGTTGGCTGCTTTTACTGTGTGGGTTCTGTCAGTGAGCCAGTTGGCCACCCATCTTGTGACATATGGATTTATGCCCAGTCTAGTAAGTTTATCTATAATTCCAGAGTGGGGAATGGTGTTGAAAGCCTTGGCAAGGTCAAGGTAGGCTGTGTGCACCACCTTACCCTCATCCGCAGCTCTGGTGACTGATTCAAAGAAGTCAGTCAGGTTCAGAAGATATGCCTACCTTTTACAAACCTGAATTGAGTGGGGTCCAGCATTTGCAGGTTACCTATGTCTTTGTTTATAAGTTCCATGATGATATGTTTCATGGCCTTGCAGACCAGGCTCGTCAGGCTAATGGGGCAGTAGTTCCCACGGTCTGTGGTGGTGCCCCCATTGTGGAGTGGGATAACCATTGCTGTGCACTATTTAGTAGGCACAAAGCCTGATGTGAGGCTATGATTGAACATAGTACTTAGATGGGGTACCAGTTTGTCCTGTCATTCATGCAGAATGCAGCCTGGGATGTTGTCTGGTCCCATGGATGCTGTGTTTTTGGCTTTGGAGAGTGTGGTCTTAACTTGTGCATATGTGATTACAGGGGTATGCATTCTTCCAGTATAGGCATGGGCCATTTGTGGGGTGAGGGGGGTAAAGTTTGCACTGAACCTATCTGCCAGGATGTTGGCAATATCAATTGGTTCTGTATATCTAGTGCCATTGTTCTGTAGCTCGGAGCAGATCTGAGTTTTGCCATTGAGATTCTTGACACAGCTGTAGAATGCTTTGTGGCTGTCTTTATAATCAGTGACAATTTTATTTTCATAGTTAGCTTTGGAGGATTTTATGAGGGATCTCAGCTTCTTACTGAGGCTGACCACGGAGTTCCTGCAATCAGGAGATTTTACTTTTTTTTTGCAACAGATTCCTCCTTCTGTTGTAGAGTTTGTTTATGGCAGAGGACCACCAGATTGGCTTCCTTTTTTTGGAGGAATAGCATCTTGGTTCTGTTGGGGAATGGCACGATCCATGCACTCGTGTATGCGTTTATACAGTGCATGTGTATACGATGCAGCAGTCATTCCTCTATTATCCATCTGCACAGGTGTAGTGAAGTTTGCCACTTCTGTCTTAAGGAGCGTGAAGTTGGCTTTGGAGAAGTTTTTTACGATGGTTTCCTTAATGGGGATGGAGACAGAAAATTGATGTCTAGGGTGATTAGCTTATGGTTGGATCTGACCAGTGAGGAGTTGACCTTTGGCTTGGAACATTGGTTACCCATGTTGGTAATGACCAGGTCCAGGATTTTGCTGCCTCTGGTGGGGGTATGGACTAGCTGATCCAGGGCATTGGAATTTATGAATTCCAGAAAGCACTGAGCTAATGAGTTAGTACATGAGTAGTTTTCCCATTTGATAGTGGGATAGTGGAAATCACCCATTATTGGGGTATTGGGCTGTACCTTAATATTATCCAGTATGTCGAGGAACGTGGAGTGAGCATCCTGGGGCATGGTGGGGGATCTGTAGCAAGCTACAACCTGGATTGCAGTCTTGCCCATTGTTAGTTGCACTCACACACACACACACACACACACATATATATATATATATATATATATATATATATATATATATATATATATATTGCAGTCAATTGCTTTAATACCTGACAAAAATCTTTTAAAGAAAATGGAAAATGCATTAACTTCTTTCTGTTGTATCCTAAAAAGCCAAGAATCATATATAGAAACCATTTAGGATTATGGCAGCATGGTGGTATTAGCTTCCCCGATGTATAATCTTATAATATCGCTGCAAGTTGTAACTCTATTATACTCTGGATAGACACAAACCTACACTTCTTACACTAGTCAATGGAAAATCACACAGGAGCAGATTATTGTAAATTCTTATAAGTTTATTAAATGTGTTAAATTAGAAATAGATAATAATCCTTTCATCTGGTTAACAGAATTTACCTTAGAAGGAAATTCATTTAATTCTTTAGAAACTGCATATATGAAATGAGTTATTAAAAACAATAAAGAAATGTGTTTTTAAAACTCTATTAATATCAAAATGGGAAGTTTTGTGTTTTCCTATTGCATATACCTCTAGATTTAAGGAAACAATGTATGTTAAAATGAATTTGCTAAAAAGGAATGCTTTACTATTGTGGTCTGATTTCTTTGAAAAAGGAAAAGCTGAGTCCCCACAATGTTTAATGAAAGGTTATAACTTGGATGAATTTGCTAACCAGTTAATATTATCTACCAGTAAGGAATTAAATGAATTTGTACATAATATGAGTGAAGAGGAACAGAACATTATTCCATAATTATATGACTACATGAATGCTGTTATCAAAGGTAGACTGACATACAAAGGAAGCTTTTCCAAGCTATATGAGTTATAATAAATCATAATAATTCAGATGCAAAATTCTGGAACTTTTTAGATAGTGGTGGATTGAGTGACTCAATAGACTGTAAGAATAAAGCTTTTTTACTTAAATCAGTGAGTCAAACTTCTTCAACTTTATACTGGAAAGTTTTTATGTAGAAATATATAGATATAGTGTTTGTTATTCCCTGTAAAATGTTAAATTTAGTAAAATGACTTTCTCAGTTTGTTGGAGATGTAGTAAAGGCATATAAGCTGACTGGATACACATGTTTATGGATTGTGAAAAATTAAATGTTTATTGAGAAGACATAAGTATATTTTTAAGGGGTTATGGTCTGGTAGTTGTTGTATAACTAGTACAGTAATACTAATTAATGTTCTATTTCCTGTATCTGTAAAAGCCAAATAGAAAAAAATATTTTGGGCTCCTTGGCAGTTGCTAGAAAAGTTATTACGAAAAAATTGGAAATTGAACTAATTTCCTACGTTCAAAGATTTTTTAAATTTAACAATACTATGTAAAAGTGAAAAAGAAGTAATCAGAATAAGATCATTAAAAATTATACTAAGACCTTTAGTTATTGGGATAACCCTGACACGTTGCTATTGAAATAACAAGATTCTTAATTTGCTATTTCTATAAAATTACCTTGATGATTCAATGTATTCCTATTGTTGTATAAGAATATGTAAAGTTAAATTTATTCTTTCTGTGCATATATTGTAAATATGCTAAATTAATAAAAAAAATTTCTTAAAAAAAGAAAAAGTTTTCTTTACCAAAGTTAACTATACTACATTATTTACATTTCATTTGAGGCCATTCTCCTTGTACCGATTGTTAACACGGTCTAACCGATGTTGGAACAATGAGTCAGTGGAAGATCAAATAACGGCAGCCAATTTACAGTCATCTGCAAACTTAGATTATCATTGGCCAGGAGTGTTAGACTGAAGGTGTGAGAAATAAATGCCAAATGGAATAAGGCCCTGTGCTAAGTCCTGTGGTAACCCCCTGATAACTTTTATTGCTTTTATAAGTGGCAGCTTTGGCTCTAACCATCTGGGTTGGGCCAGACAACCAGTTCACTATCCACTGCATAGCATAAAGATTTATATTTACATCTATAATTCTGTCAATAATGCCTGCATGAAGAATAGTACCAAAGGCCTTGGCTTGGTCCATATATGCTGTATGTACTGCATAGCCACTATTCATTGATTTGGTGACTTTTTCTAAGCAATTAAGACTAAAGAGGCAGGATCTTCCTTTGACAAACCAAATTGATAAAGTCCATGATTAGGAGATTTTCAATATTCAGATTAATAAAGTCTGAGAAAATACATTCCATAGCTTTATATATGAGGATAGTGAAACTAATGGGTCTACAGTGACTATGGTCTTTGGGTGGACCACTGTTGTGTTACAAGATTACAATGGCTGTTTTCCAGACTTCAGAAATGTAAATAGTGGAGGGACTTAGAGTAAAAGGTTATATAGGGTATTGAGAAATGCCATCCATCCATCCATCTATCCACCCATCCATCCAGCCACCCATCCAGCCACCAATCCATCCATCCACCCATCCATCCATCCATCCATCCATCCATCCATCCATCCATGCATCCATCCATCCATCCATCCACCCATCCATCCATTCATCTGTCCACCCATCCATCCATCCACAACCCCTTTTTCCCATTTTTGCACATGGGGTCAGGGTGTAGCTTCGACACTGGGAATCATGTAGCCAAGATTTACACTGCCAGGTGGTCTTGTTTGATACTAATACTCAGGCAACCTGGTCATTATCCAGGCCATGGATGAGGAGTTTTTAGTTCTTGAGACAGTGAGGGGACTTGATCCATAGTAATCAAAGGAATGGCTGAGACTGTGCAGTCTGTGGAGCAGCTATAATTGTGGGTGACACTAAATTAATTTATTTGGTGAGATACTTGCTATTTCCTTAGTATAGGAGTGGGCAGTATTATTGTGGAATAGCAGTGAACATTGTTGGGTGTTAGATCTTAACTTACTGAAATAGTTAAAGAAAGATTTGTAGTTATTTTTGGTTCTGTTGATTACTTTTTTAAGTTTACATTCAGCTTTGAACTTCCTAATGGCTCCCTTAAGCTCTTCACTAGTTTGTTTGTGTGCTCTTAAGACAGGTGGAATGAGACCCTGTATAAGTGGTAAGTAGTTTCTTTCCCTTTTTATATAATTTATGTACATGGGTATTCCACCTTAGGGTGTTGCTTATATTTGTCATTATATATTGTGGATAGGAACTATCTTATCCGTACAACTATTTAAGTAAAAGTCAGAGTAAAAGGCAGCAGCAATGACTTTAGCAATGAGATCCATCTGAAGGTGATGTTCACAGTGGAATTTATTAGGTAACTTAAGAAGGTTTGCTTTGAGAAGTCCTTAAACACAGAGGTATTTGCAGAGGATGTACCGTCAGTTTTAAAGGGAAAGGTCATTGATTATGGTTAGATTTTACAAGGAGAAAATGATTCCTACAGAGGTGTGCAAAGCATCATCTAAAGGTAGTGGGGCTCCTTGACACTTAAGAACAAAAAACCTTATCCAGTCATTGAACTTCCTCTGCTCCTTCAATATAATCAGCTAACCTTAGCACATAAAATTTTGTACCACCCAGAAAAGACCCCAGCCCTCAAAGACATTATCTGACCATATTCTGCTTCTAGATCTCCCCACTTAAACAACACACTTCTTCTCCATGTCACCAAAGCAAAAAATTCAGCAGGTGAAACTCTCTTCTCCAACTACATTTTCAAGCTTAGGAATTGTCTGCCAAACTCAGTGGTGACCACATCCACATCTATCCAATTTAAAAACTTCTAAGAACCCACCTTACTAATTCCTGGCTCTGCTGTTGTTAAATCCCAGGTTACACCACCCCAACCCCCCTTCTCATACTCTTTCACTACTGGACTACTAGTAACACTACCTCAGTCCCATTACTCCTTGTAGGTTATTATTATGTCAAACATATATCTCTAGCAATTTGTAAGCTTGTTTCTGTTCAAAGTTATATGCATTGACTGTAAATACAAACCATCACGATCTACGATATGCACGTTATTGTTCCTATTTTTAACTTCCTGATCTACTTTATTAATACTCAACATTTAAAACACTACTAAAACACCACCTGAGCAGCCATTGGCTATGCTCCTGTCACTCCCATGCTTAAACCCCCTCTCCATTGGCTATGCTCCTGTCACTCCCCTGCTTAAACCCCCTCTCCATTGGCTATGCTCCTGTCACTCCCCTGCTTAAACCCCCTCTCCATTGGCTATGCTCCTGTCACTCCCCTGCTTAAACCCCCTCTCCATTGGCTATGCTCCTGTCACTCCCCTGCTTAACCCCCCTCTCCATTAGCTATGCTCCTGTCACTCCCCTGCTTAAACCCCCTCTCCATTGGCTATGCTCCTGTCACTCCCCTGCTTAAACCCCCTCTCCATTGGCTATGCTCCTGTCACTCCCCTGCTTAAACCCCCTCTCCATTAGCTATGCTCCTGTCACTCCCCTGCTTAAACCCCCTCTCCATTGGCTATGCTCCTGTCACTCCCCTGCTTAAACCCCCTCTCCATTGGCTATGCTCCTGTCACTCCCCTGCTTAAACTGCCTCTCCTCTCTTGTTAGCTCCTCTCCAAACAGTAGCTCTTCCTGCTTCTTTTCTAATTTAATTCGACTTCCTCTTCCCCTTTGCCATTAGCTCTCTCAACTTGTGATGAATACTTTACTTCAGCTTCTGGTGTAATATCTACAGAGCTGTTTCTATTAGCAGGTTTTCAGTTCCCACCATCCTTTTGTGTTTGTTCATCGAGGTAGATCTTCCCCTTCGATCTCCACCACAAAACATACAATACTTGTGTAATGTTTCTTCTTGACATGTAATTTTTTTTTGATATTGTAAAAATGCATTCTGTTTTGTGATAATCTGTGTATCTAAAATCTACTTGTATTTTATTTTCTGTGGAGCTTTTCTCCCCGGGCCTCCACTGAAAATGGGCCTCTGGCCCAATCGGACATTCCCGGTCAACAAAATGTAATCAATAAAATAAATAATAAATAAATAAATAATTTACAATATGTTCAGGATACTGATCTTATCTTTCTACTTCTGATGTACTATATTAATATTTTTAAAGTTTTATGTGCTAAATTAATGTTTTGTAGTTTTTTTGTTCTAATATAATATCTACTGTTTGTCACTGGAGTTTTTCTTCCCGGGCCTCCACTGAAAAAGGACACATGTCCAGCTGGACTTTCCTGGTAAACAAATGTAAAATAAAATAAATACAAAATTGTTATTAGGGTGCATGGAATTTCTTTTTGTTTCTGAGTTCTTTAGAAAAGGACTTGCTAGGGATTGTCTTTTTTATAATGTGAGCTTGTGGCTTAAGCCATGAAAGAAGGGTGTGTGTACAATGAATATAAAGTTTAGAATTAATACATTCCTGGCATTTTTACATTTATATTAGCTACACTGAGTAATTAAGATGATGGAACATGGAAAAGGAAGAGCGATTGCAAATGCCTTGAATGTAAGATATGTAAAAATAATGAACACGAAAGCTGATAAGGAAGTGTATAAAAGTTTGTGTAAATATTGTAAATAAAGATATTTAATGTAAATGTGAAAACAAGCTTAGTTTTATGACTAAAGACCCCCCCCCCCACACACTATTTTTGATTAGTGCTGTGGGATCATTTATTTCCATATGAGCTACCATCAGCTCAGGCAGTTGGGACCTTGGTTTAATATCTCATCTGAAAGATGACACACTCAGAAGTGTAGCACCGTCCATAATGTTACACTGTAGTGTCAGTTTTGGAAAATGGATCCAGTCACCCCGGGTGGGCACAACATCTAAGTGTGTTACCTTTTGAGACACTGACACTTTTGAATTTTAGCAGAAAATCTGCACCAGGAAGGCTAAAATAAAATTGAACCTGGTGGCATTTGGACCACGGACAAGTGATGAGTAGCAATTATGATTTAGTGAGTGAAGGCGGAGTACAGAGAATAATGGGTAATGGGGGGGAGCTGGATCCTGGAAAAGTTTAAATCAATGCCATGCAAGCTAAGAACTGGCACTTCAGTCTTAATGGCGCGGTGAATGGGGCAGCCTGGACTATGTCCAGTCATATGACATACATGCTACAGGTGTAGTCAGCCAGCAGTGCACTTCAGTTTAAAGTTACAAATATATATTTTGCATCTTTCTTTAAAAATAAGGGGCATGTGGTCACATGTATAATATAGTTACAATACTGTGGCTATGTCTTTAAATAGGATTTGCCAGTATGTTACTTTTTGTACCATGTGGTTTCTCTCAGAGTGCAGTTCAGTAAAGGTTGTCATTGAATTTCCTTCATGCCTAATTCCTCTCCATTCATCCACATTAACTATGTGAGGTCCTAACTGTATAAATATATTATTATGCATACTGAGTGCAAACTCATTTGTGTAATATCAGCCTGAAGGAGATTATTCATTTACAACTACTGCTGCCCTTAGGACCCCACCCCCAACCCATGCATGGAAATTTAAAAAGGAAGAATTCAGTGTTTTGCTTCTGAGTTATCTTTGTTTTTTTTCCTAATTATTCTGTATTTTAACTAAATCATTTTTATTCCAGAACCCAGATAACATTATAGTGAAGAGACAAGTACTATCTGCCAGTGACAAGTCTGGGATCATTTCAAGCTCTTTTGACATCCCTGGGATTGTAAAGTAAGTTGTCCGAGTGTGTAGCAGTACAGAACATTTGTGAATTCCTGTTAAAGTAAATACTGAGAAGAAGTACTAAATGTAGGAACTTAGCATAAATACTGCTGGTTAAATGAACAAGTAGCACTGCTAGTTATGGAAACTGGAAACAGACTGCCTGCCTTGCTTGGATTACTTTCGAGTACCTAGTAATGCTGTAGAATTATATATTTTCTATTATTATTTTTTGACTTGACGAGTTTACTTCTGCTACTTTTACTACTGTTGTCTGATCTGATTAATTTACAGTGATTAACTAGAAATATATGGACTGAAAATCTTCCACACAGAGAAGTTTCTTACACTGTTTTGTTTTTAGACCCACTACACTTTAATGGGTTGTTTTGAGACTTCGGGGATACCACGGAGATTACTTGTTTTATATATAATTTTTGATCGCAAAATGAACTAAGGTTGATATATTTCCAGCCATGTAGTATATTCCCTTGGATAAAATCACAGACTTAATAATCTAATTAATAATTTGGTTAAATAAGATGTACCATTAAAGTACATTAGGGCTTTATATTATTATGACAGCTACTAGGTAGGGCAGGACCAGCTCGAATGTCACACTGATGGAGGAAGGGATGTGACTTTAACATGTGTACCAATAACACTTTGTTTTACAGCACAATAAACCACTCCCATGCCTGATAAAAAGAATATATACATTTAGAAAGCTTGTGAGGAAATTATTACTCTATTTTTGTTTTACTTGGATCGCTTGTCTGTGTACTTAATAAAGAATTTTCGACTGGAAACAGACTGCCTGCCTGGCTTGGATTACTTTTGAATACTTAGTAATGCTGTAGAATTATATATTTTCTATTATTACTTTTTGACTTGAGTTTACGTTTTCTACTTCTACTACTATTGTCTGATGATTGATATACAGTGATTAACTATAAATATATGGACTGAAAATCTTCCACACAGAGAAGTTTCTTACACTGTTTTGTTTTTAGACCCACTACACTTTAGTGGGTTGTTTTGAGACTTTGGGAATACCACGGAGATTACTTGTTTGCTGTGTCACCTTTATCCACATAATCAGAAAGTGTAAATTGTTTTTTCATCAAACTGATCATGTACTCAGTCATTTCTGTAGCATGTAGTTGGCAGTGGTGTACCACATCTGCAGTTAAAAGATAACATCTGATCTATCACAACATTGGCTGATAAAGCAGAATTCCAAGTTAAAACAGCATTGTTGGATAGAACAGGAATCTCCATAAATGTAAACCTCTTGCATCGTACTTTTAAGTTGGGGTGGAAGGTTCCATGAGGCCTCATCTTGGGAAAACACAACAAAAGAAGGAAAGAAAGAAAAGCTTCACCAAACCTACTCTAAAACAACAGACGAGGAAATAAAAAGGTCCAGAAAGACCAAAACTTTAAGAAAACACTTAAGCACTTTTGTCCACAGACTCAGAAGGTCATCAGAGCTAATAAACTTAAAAAGTACTATTTAACATTGCTGAAAAATCCATACTTGCCAGATTTTTTATTTCTAAGGCTCAATCTTGGATCATTTCATCTTTATATTTAATTTGTACTTCAACAGAAAGAATTTACTGCTGTGAAAATGTGATGAAACCATCCGCACCCAGATTAGCCCAAAATATTTTTGCAAAAACTTCAAACTTGCATAGCACAAACAATGAATTGGCTACATATTCTGTCCTTGATCATTATCTGCTAGACAATTTGCAAGCCCTACTTAACTAGTTATCCACACATTTCCATTACTAGTTAACTAATTACTCACACATCTCCATTACTAGTTAACTAATTACTCACACATCTCCATTACCAGTTAACTAATTACTCACACATCTCCATTACTAGTTAACTAATTACTCACACATCTCCATTACCAGTTAACTAATTACTCACACATCTCCATTACTAGTTAACTAATTACTCACACATCTCCATTACTAGTTAACTAATTACTCACACATCTCCATTACTAGTTAACTAATTACTCACACATCTCCATTACTGGTTAACTAATTACTCACACATCTCCATTACTAGTTAACTAATTACTCACACATCTCCATTACTAGTTAACTAATTACTCACAGATCTCCATTACTAGTTAACTAATTACTCACACATCTCCATTACTAGATAAATAATTACTCACACATCTCCATTACTAGTTAACTAATTACTCACACATCTCCATTACTAGTTAACTAATTACTCACACATCTCCATTACTAGTTAACTAATTACTCACATATCTCCATTACTTGCTAGAACTACTTCAGTCTACCCTGTAGATTAGGAACACAGGAACTTTGGAACAATAGTAGGCAAGCGATCAAAAGGACCATAAGATGCCCACGTTATAAGCATTTAATAATGCTCATCTCCGAAACTGAGCAGGGCAGTACATGATACCCCAGGTATAAAATTTGTATGTACCTGTCCACTTACCAAGAGTAGCCTAAAAGATAGGCAGAGTAATCCTTTGTTTGACCTGTAACAGCAAGTAATTTCATACACTAGAAATATGTTGAGTTAGGAACCTATCTCTCTGAGTTTTGTTTAGATGTTGTAGATTTAGGTTCCTTGTGTGGCTATTTATACAGCCACTGGCTTTGTAAAGAAAGAGAAGATTTAATAAGATTTGGTGTTTCATGGTTCTAAAAGCAAGATGCAGGCAACATCAGAGCTGCTTTTAGGCAATTGAGTATAAAGAGTGTTGTGCTACTCTATCAGGATATTTGAAGGACTTAAGGGCTTTCATTTTCTTGGTAAGTTATCTTTGGGACTTTTCTAGTTGAGCAATTTTGTTTGATTTATATATATACCAAAGGGGGCACTATATTCTGTAATGGGTCTAAAAAGTGAAGGGTTTCTAAACCTTTCACCTTCCAAGAATCATGTTTCACTTGTTCACCAGCCTGTCCGTCAATATTATTAATATTACATTTAGCAGAAATAATAATTCCCTGTCCTTCGTTATTATTAATCTTACATTTAGCAGGAGTAATTCCTTGTCCATTATTATTATTAATCTTACAGTTAGCAGGAATAATTCCCTGTCCATCATTATTATTAATTACATTTAGCAGAAAGAATTCCCTGTCCTTTGTTATTATTAATTTTGCATTTAACATGAGTAATTCCCTGTCCGTCATTATTATTAATCTTACATTTAGCAGGAATAATTCCCTGTCCATCACTATTATTAATTACATTTAGCAGGAGTAATTCCCTGTCCATCATTATTATTAGGCTTATATTTAGCAGGAATAATTCCCTGTCCGTCATTATTATTAAGCAAACATTTAGCAGGAATAATTACCTGTCCTTCATTATTATTATTAATCTTACATTTAGCAGGAGTAATTCCCTGTCCATCATTATTATTAGGCTTACATTTAGCAGGAATAATTCCATGTCCGTCATTATTATTAATCTTACATTTAGCAGGAATAATTCCCTCTCCGTCATTGTTATTAATCTTACATTTAGCAGGAATAATTCCCTGTCCGTCATTATTATTAAGCTTACATTTAGCAGGAATAATTCCCTGTCCGTCATTATTATTAATCTTACATTTAGCAGGAGTAATTCATTGTCCGTCATTATTATTAATCTTACATTTAGCAGGAATAATTCCCTGTCTGTCATTATTATTAATCTAATATTTAGCAGGAATAATTCCCTGTCTGTCATTATTATTAATCTTACATTTCGCAGGAATAATTCCCTGTCCATCATTATTATTAATCTTACATTTAGCTGGAATAATTCCCTGTCCATCATTATTATCAATCTTACATTTAGCAGGAATAATTCCCTGTTCGTCATTATTTTTAATCTTACATTTAGCAGGAATAATTCCCTGTCCATCATTATTATTAGGCTTATATTTAGCAGGAATAATTCCCTGTCTGTCATTATTATTAATCAAACAATTAGCAGAAATAATTCCCTGTCCGTCATTATTATTATTCTTACATTTAGCAGGAGTATTTCTCTGTCCTTTATTATTATTAATCTTACATTTAGCAGGAATAATTCCCTGTCCATCATTATTATTAATCTTACATTTAGCTGGAATAATTCCCTGTCCTCCATTATTATTAATCTTACATTTAGCAGGAATAATTACCTGTACGTCATTATTATTAATCTTACATTTAGCAGGAGGAATTCCCTGTCCATCATTATTATTAATCTTACATTTATCAGGAGTAATTCCCTGCCCATCATTATTATTAATCTTACATTTAGGAGGAATAATTCCCTGTCCATCATTATTATTAATCTTACATTTAGTAGGAGTAATTCCCTGTCCATCATTATTATTAATCTTACATTTAACAGGAATAATGCCCATTCCATCATTATTATTAATCTTACATTTAGCAGGAATAATTCCCTGTCCATCATTATCATTAATCTTACATTTAGCAGGAATAATTCCCTGTCCGTCATTATTTTTAATCTTACATTTAAGAGGAATAATTCCCTGTCCATCATTATTATTAATCTTACATTTAGCAGGAGTAATTCCCTGTCCATCATTATTATTAGGCTTACATTTAGCAGGAATAATTCCCTGTCCGTCATTATTATTAATCTTACATTTAGCAGGAATAATTCCCTGTCCGTCATTATTATTAATCTTACATTTAGCAGGAGTAAATCCCTGTCCATCATTATTATTAATCTTACATTTAGCAGGAATAATTCCCTGTCCATCATTATTATTAATCTTACATTTAGCAGGATTAATTCCCTGTCTGTCATTATTATCAATCTTGCATTTAGCAGGAATAATTCCCTGTCCATCATTATTTTTAATCTTACATTTAGCAGGAGTAATTGACTGTCCATCATTATTATTAATTTTACATTTAGCAGGAATAATTCCCTGTCCGTCATTATTATTAATCTTACATTTAGCAGGAATAATTCCCTGTCCATCATTATCATTAATCTTACATTTAGCAGGAATAATTCCCTGTCCGTCATTATTGTTAATCTTACATTTAAGAGGAATAATTCCCTGTCCATCATTATTATTAATCTTACATTTAGCAGAAGTAATTCCCTGTCCATCATTATTATTAGGCTTACATTTAGCAGGAATAATTCCCTGTCCGTCATTATTATTAATCAAACATTTAGCAGGAATAATTACTTGTCCTTCATTATTATTAATCTTACATTTAGCAGGAATAATTCCCTGTCCATCATTATTATTAGGCTTACATTTAGCAGGAATAATTCCCTGTCCGTCATTATTATTAATCAAACAATTAGCAGAAATAATTCCCGGTCCGTCACTAATATTAATCTTACATTTAGCAGGAGTAATTCTCTGTCCTTCATTATTGTTAATCTTACATTTAGCAGGAATAATTCCCTGTCCATCATTATTATTAATCTTACATTTAGCAGGAATAATTCCCTGTCCTTCATTATTATTAATCTTACATTTAGCAGGAATAATTACCTGTCCATCATTATTATTAATCTTACATTTAGGAGGAGTAATTCCCTGTCTGTCATTATTATTAATCTTACATTTATCAGGGGTAATTCCCTGCCCATCATTATTATTAATCTTACATTTAGCAGGAATAATTCCCTGCCCATCATTATTTTTAATCTTTCATTTTGCAGGAATAAGTCCCTGTTTGTCATTATTACTAATCTTACATTTAGCAGGAATAATTCCCTGTCCATCATTATTATTAATCTTACATTTAGCAGGAGTAATTCCCTGTCCATCATTATTATTAATCTTACATTTAGCAGGAATAATTCCCTGTCCGTCATTATTATTAATCTTACATTTAGCAGGAATAATTCCCTGTCCATCATTATTATTAATCTTGAATTGATCAGGAATAATTCCCTGTCCATCATTATCATTAATCTTACATTTAGCAGGAATAATTCCCTGTCCGTCATTATTTTTAATCTTACATTTAAGAGGAATAATTCCCTGTCCATCATTATTATTAATCTTACATTTAGCAGGAGTAATTCCCAGTCCATCATTATTATTAGGCTTACATTTAGCAGGAATAATTCCCTGTCCATCATTATTATTAATCTTACATTTAGCAGGAATAATTCCCTGTCCATCATTATTATTAATCTTACATTTAGCAGGAATAATTCCCTGTCCGTCATTATTATTAATCTTACATTTAGCAGGAATAATTCCCTGTCCATATTATTATTAATCTTACATTTAGCAGGAGTAATTCACTGTCCATCATTGTTATTAATCTTACATTTAGCAGGAATAATTCCCTGTCCGTCATTATTATTAATCTTACATTTAGCAGGAATAATTCCCTGTCCATCATTATCATTAATCTTACATTTAGCAGGAATAATTCCCTGTCCGTCATTATTATTAATCTTACATTTAAGAGGAATAATTCCCAGTCCATCGTTATTATTAATCTTACATTTTTCAGGAATAATTCCCTGTCCTTCATTATTATTAATCTTACATTTAGCAGGAGTAATTCCCTGTCCATCATTATTATTAGCCTTACATTTAGCAGGAATAATTCCCTATCCGTCATTATTATTAATCAAACATTTAGCAGGAATAATTCCCTGTCCTTCATTATTATTAATCTTACATTTAGCAGGAGTAATTCCCTGTCCATTATTATTATTAGGCTTACATTTAGCAGGAATAATTCCCTGTCCGTCATTATTATTAATAATACATTTAGCAGGAATAATTCCCTGTCCATCATTATTTTAAATCTTACATTTAGCAGGAGTAATTCCCTGTCCATCATTATTATTAATCTTACATTTAGCAGGAGTAATTCCCTGTCCATCATTATTATTAATCTTACATTTAGCAGGAATAATTCCCTGTCCATCATTATTATTAATCTTACATTTAGCAGGAATAATTCCCTGTCTGTCATTATTATTAATCTTACATTTAGCAGGAATAATTCCCTGTCCATCATTATTATTAATCTTACATTTTGCAGGAGTAAATCCCTGTCTATAATTATTATTAATCTTACATTTAGCCGGAATAATTCCCTGTCCGTCATTATTATTAATCTTACTTTTAAGAGGAATAATTCCCTGTCCATCATTATTATTAATCTTACATTTAGCAGGAGTAGTTCCCTGTCCATCATTACTATTAATCTTACATTTAGCAGGAATAATTCCCTGTCCATCATTATTATTAATCTTACATTTAGCAGGAATAATTCCCTGTCCATCATTATCATTAATCTTACATTTAGCAGGAGTAATTCCCTGTCCATCATTATTATTAATCTTACATTTAGCAGGAATAATTCCCTGTCCATCATTATCATTAATCTTACATTTAGCAAGAATAATTCCCTGTCTGTCATTATTATTAATCTTACATTTAGCAGGAGTAATTCCCTATCCATCATTATTATTAATCTTACATTTAGCTGGAGTAATTCCCTGTCCATCATTATTATTAGGCTTACATTTAGTAGGAATAATTCCCTGTCCATCATTATTATTAATCTTACATTTAGCAGGAATAATTCCCTGTCCGTCATTATTACTAATCTTACATTTAGCAGGAGTAATTCCCTGTCCATCATTATTATTAGGCTTACATTTAGCAGGAATAATTCCCTGTCCGTCATTAGTATTAAGCTTACCCTTAGCAAGAATAATTCTCTGTCCGTCATTATTATTAATCTTACATTTAGCAGGAATTATTCCCTGTCTGTCATTATTATTATTAAGCTTACATTTAGCAGGAATAATTCCCTGTCCGTCATTATTATTAAT
>NC_056743.1:1889625546-1889647287 GCF_019279795.1 Protopterus annectens | reverse complement strand
AGGAATAATTCCTGTCCATCATTATTATTAATCTTACATTTAGCAGGAATAATTCCTGTCCATCATTATTATTAATCTTACATTTAGCAGGAATAATTCCCTGTCCATCATTATTATTAATCTTACATTTAGCAGGAATAATTCCCTGTCCATCATTATTATTAATCTTACATTTAGCAGGAATAATTCCTGTCCATCATTATTATTAATCTTACATTTAGCAGGAATAATTCCCTGTCCATCATTATTATTAATCTTACATTTAGCAGGAATAATTCCCTGTCCATCATTATTATTAATCTTACATTTAGCAGGAATAATTCCCTGTCCATCATTATTATTAATCTTACATTTAAGAGGAATAATTCCCTGTCCATCATTATTATTAATCTTACATTTAGCAGGAGTAATTCCCTGTCCATCATTATTATTAATCTTACATTTAGCAGGAATAATTCCCTGTCCATCATTATTATTAATCTTACATTTAGCAGGAATAATTCCCTGTCCATCATTATTATTAATCTTACATTTAGCAGGAGTAATTCCTGTCCATCATTATTATTAATCTTACATTTAGCAGGAATAATTCCCTGTCCATCATTATTATTAATCTTACATTTAGCAGGAATAATTCCCTGTCCATCATTATTATTAATCTTACATTTAGCAGGAATAATTCCCTGTCCATCATTATTATTAATCTTACATTTAGCAGGAATAATTCCCTGTCCGTCATTATTATTAATCTTACATTTAGCAGGAATAATTCCCTGTCCATCATTATTATTAATCTTACATTTAGCAGGAATAATTCCCTATCCATCATTATTATTAATCTTACATTTAGCAGGAATAATTCCCTGTCCGTCATTATTATTAATCTTACACTTAGCAGGAATAATTCGCTGTCCATCATTATTATTAATCTTACATTTAGCAGGAATAATTCCTGTCCGTCATTATTATTAATTTTACATTTAGCAGGAATAATTCCCTGTCCATCATTATTATTAATCTTACATTTAGCAGGAATAATTCCCTGTCCATCATTATTATTAATCTTACATTTAGCAGGAATAATTCCCTGTCCATCATTATTATTAATCTTACATTTAGCAGGAATAATTCCCTGTCCGTCATTATTATTAATCTTACATTTAGCAGGAGTAATTCCCTGTCCATCATTATTATTAATCTTACATTTAGCAGGAATAATTCCCTGTCCATCATTATTATTAATCTTACATTTAGCAGGAATAATTCCCTGTCCATCATTATTATTAATCTTACATTTAGCAGGAATAATGTCCTGTCCATCATTATTATTAATCTTACATGTAAGAAGAATAATTCCCTGTCCATCATAATTATTAATCTTACATTTAGCAGGAATAATTCCCTGCCCATCATTATTTTTAATCTTTCATTTAGCAGGAATAATTCCCTGCCCATCATTATTACTAATCTTTCATTTAGCAGGAATAATTCCCTGTCCATCATTAGTATTAATCTTACATTTAGCAGGAGTAATTCCCTGTCCATCATTATTATTAATCTTACATTTAGCAGGAATAATTCCCTGTCCATCATTATTATTAATCTTACATTTAGCAGGAATAATTCCCTGTCCATCATTATTATTAATCTTACATTTAGCAGGAATAATTCCCTGTCCATCATTATTATTAATCTTACATTTAGCAGGAATAATTCCCTGTCCATCATTATTATTAATCTTACATTTAGCAGGAATAATTCCCTGTCCATCATTATTATTAATCTTACATTTAGCAGGAATAATTCCCTGTCCATCATTATTATTAATCTTACATTTAGCAGGAATAATTCCCTGTCCATCATTATTATTAATCTTACATTTAGCAGGAATAATTCCCTGTCCATCATTATTATTAATCTTACATTTAGCAGGAATAATTCCCTGTCCATCATTATTATTAATCTTACATTTAGCAGGAGTAATTCCCTGTCCATCATTATTATTAGGCTTACATTTAGCAGGAATAATTCCCTGTCCATCATTATTATTAATCTTACATTTAGCAGGAATAATTCCCTGTCCGTCATTATTATTAATCTTACATTTAGCAGGAATAATTCCCTGTCCGTCATTATTATTAATCTTACATTTAGCAGGAATAATTCCCTGTCCATCATTATTATTAATCTTACATTTAGCAGGAATAATTCCCTGTCCGTCATTATTATTAATCTTACATTTAGCAGGAATAATTCCCTGTCCGTCATTATTATTAATCTTACATTTAGCAGGAATAATTCCCTGTCCATCATTATTATTAATCTTACATTTAGCAGGAATAATTCCCTGTCCGTCATTATTATTAATCTTACATTTAGCAGGAATAATTCCCTGTCCATCATTATTATTAATCTTACATTTAGCAGGAATAATTCCCTGTCCATCATTATTATTAATCTTACATTTAGCAGGAATAATTCCCTGTCCATCATTATTATTAATCTTACATTTAGCAGGAGTAATTCCCTGTCCGTCATTATTATTAATGTTACATTTAGCAAGAGTAATTCCTTGTCCATCATTATTATTAATCTTACATTTAGCAGGAATAATTCCCTGTCCATCATTATTATTAATCTTACATTTAGCAGGAATAATTCCCTGTCCGTCATTATTATTAATCTTACATTTAGCAGGAGTAATTCCAGGTCCATCATTATTATTAATCTAACATTTAGCAGGAATAATTCCCTGTCCGTCATTATTATTAATTTTACATTTAGCAGGAATAATTCCCTGTCCATCATTATTATTAATCTTACATTTAGCAGGAATAATTCCCTGTCCATCATTATTATTAATCTTACATTTAGCAGGAATAATTCCCTGTCCATCATTATTATTAATCTTACATTTAGCAGGAATAATTCCCTGTCCATCATTATTATTAATCTTACATTTAGCAGGAATAATTCCCTGTCCATCATTATTATTAATCTTACATTTAGCAGGAATAATTCCCTGTCCATCATTATTATTAATCTTACATTTAGCAGGAATAATTCCCTGTCCATCATTATCATTAATCTTACATTTAGCAGGAATAATTCCCTGTCCGTCATTATTATTAATCTTACATTTAGCAGGAATAATTCCCTGTCCATCATTATTATTAATCTTACATTTAGCAGGAATAATTCCCTGTCCATCATTATTATTAATCTTACATTTAGCAGGAATAATTCCCTGTCCATCATTATTATTAATCTTACATTTAGCAGGAATAATTCCCTGTCCATCATTATTATTAATCTTACATTTAGCAGGAATAATTCCCTGTCCATCATTATTATTAATCTTACATTTAGCAGGAATAATTCCCTGTCTGTCATTATTATTAATCTTACATTTAGCAGGACTAATTCCCTGTCCATCATTATTATTAATCTTACATTTAGCAGGAATAATTCCCTGTCCATCATTATCATTAATCTTACATTTAGCAGGAGTAATTCCCTGTCCATCATTATTATTAATCTTACATTTAGCAGGAATAATTCCCTGTCCATCATTATTATTAATCTTACATTTAGCAGGAATAATTCCTTGTCCGTCATTATTATTAATCTTACATTTAGCAGGAATAATTCCCTGTCCATCATTATCATTAATTTTACTTTTAGCAGGAATAATTACCTGTCCGTCATTATTATTAATCTTACATTTAGCAGGAATAATTCCCTGTCCATCATTATTATTAATCTTACATTTAGCAGGAATAATTCCCTGTCCATCATTATTATTAATCTTACATTTAGCAGGAATAATTCCCTGTCCGTCATTATTATTAATCTTACATTTAGCAGGAGTAATTCCCTGTCCATCATTATTATTAATCTTACATTTAGCAGGAATAATTCCCTGTCTGTCATTATTA
The DNA here is from genome assembly GCF_019279795.1 of Protopterus annectens. NCBI lineage: Eukaryota > Metazoa > Chordata > Ceratodontiformes > Protopteridae > Protopterus > Protopterus annectens. The sequence goes on along the minus strand of NC_056743.1, from coordinate 1,889,643,349 downwards.
TTAATCTTACATTTAGCAGGAATAATTCCCTGTCCATCATTATTATTAATCTTACATTTAGCAGGAATAATTCCTTGTCCGTCATTATTATTAATCTTTCATTTTGCAGGAATAAATACCTGTCTGTCATTATTATTAATCTTACATTTAGCAGGAGTAATTCCCTGTCCATCATTATTATTAATCTTACATTTAGCAGGAGTAATTCCCTGTCCATCATTATTATTAATCTTACATTTAGCAGGAATAATTCCCTGTCCATCATTATTATTAATCTTACATTTAGCAGGAATAATTCCCTGTCCATCATTATTATTAATCTTACATTTAGCAGGAATAATTCCCTGTCCATCATTATTATTAATCTTACATTTAGCAGGAATAATTCCCTGTCCATCATTATTATTAATCTTACATCTAGCAGGAATAATTCCCTGTCCATCATTATTATTAATCTTACATTTAGCAGGAGTAAATCCCTGTCCATCATTATTATTAATCTTACATTTAGCAGGAATAATTCCTGTCCATCATTATTATTAATCTTACATTTAGCAGGAATAATTCCCTGTCCATCATTATTATTAATCTTACATTTAGCAGGAATAATTCCCTGTCCATCATTATTATTAATCTTACATTTAGCAGGAATAATTCCCTGTCCATCATTATTATTAATCTTACATTTAGCAGGAATAATTCCTTGTCCATCATTATTATTAATCTTACATTTAGCAGGAATAATTCCCTGTCCATCATTATTATTAATCTTACATTTAGCAGGAATAATTCCCTGTCCATCATTATTATTAATCTTACATTTAGCAGGAATAATTCCCTGTCCATCATTATTATTAATCTTACATTTAGCAGGAATAATTCCCTGTCCATCATTATTATTAATCTTACATTTAGCAGGAGTAATTCCCTGTCCATCATTATTATTAGGCTTACATTTAGCAGGAATAATTCCCTGTCCATCATTATTATTAATCTTACATTTAGCAGGAATAATTCCCTGTCCGTCATTATTATTAATCTTACATTTAGCAGGAATAATTCCCTGTCCATCATTATTATTAATCTTACATTTAGCAGGAATAATTCCCTGTCCATCATTATTATTAATCTTACATTTAGCAGGAATAATTCCCTGTCCATCATTATTATTAATCTTACATTTAGCAGGAATAATTCCCTGTCCATCATTATTATTAATCTTACATTTAGCAGGAATAATTCCCTGTCCATCATTATTATTAATCTTACATTTAGCAGGAATAATTCCTTGTCCGTCATTATTATTAATCTTACATTTAGCAGGAATAATTCCCTGTCCATCATTATTATTAATCTTACATTTAGCAGGAATAATTCCCTGTCCATCATTATTATTAATCTTACATTTAGCAGGAATAATTCCCTGTCCGTCATTATTATTAACCTTACATTTAGCAAGAATAATTCCCTGTCCATCATTATTATTAATCTTACATTTAGCAGGAGTAATTCCCTGTCCATCATTATTATTAATCTTACATTTAGCAGGAATAATTCCCTGTCCATCATTATTATTAATCTTACATTTAGCAGGAATAATTCCCTGTCCATCATTATTATTAATCTTACATTTAGCAGGAATAATTCCCTGTCCATCATTATTATTAATCTTACATTTAGCAGGAATAATTCCCTGTCCATCATTATTATTAATCTTACATTTAGCAGGAATAATTCCCTGTCCATCATTATTATTAATCTTACATTTAGCAGGAATAATTCCCTGTCCATCATTATTATTAATCTTACATTTAGCAGGAATAATTCCCTGTCCATCATTATTATTAATCTTACATTTAGCAGGAATAATTCCCTGTCCATCATTATTATTAATCTTACATTTAGCAGGAATAATTCCCTGTCTGTCATTATTATTAATCTTACATTTAGCAGGAATAATTCCCTGTCCATCATTATTATTAATCTTACATTTAGCAGGAATAATTCCCTGTCCATCATTATTATTAATCTTACATTTAGCAGGAATAATTCCCTGTCCATCATTATTATTAATCTTACATTTAGCAGGAATAATTCCCTGTCCATCATTATTATTAATCTTACATTTAGCAGGAATAATTCCCTGTCCATCATTATTATTAATCTTACATTTAGCAGGAATAATTCCCTGTCCGTCATTATTATTAATCTTACATTTAGCAGGAATAATTCCCTGTCCATCATTATTATTAATCTTACATTTAGCAGGAATAATTCCCTGTCCATCATTATTATTAATCTTACATTTAGCAGGAATAATTCCCTGTCCATCATTATTATTAATCTTACATTTAGCAGGAATAATTCCTGTCCATCATTATTATTAATCTTACATTTAGCAGGAATAATTCCTGTCCATCATTATTATTAATCTTACATTTAGCAGGAATAATTCCCTGTCCATCATTATTATTAATCTTACATTTAGCAGGAATAATTCCCTGTCCATCATTATTATTAATCTTACATTTAGCAGGAATAATTCCCTGTCCGTCATTATTATTAATTTTACATTTAGCAGGAATAATTCCCTGTCCATCATTATTATTAATCTTACATTTAGCAGGAATAATTCCCTGTCCGTCATTATTATTAATCTTACATTTAGCAGGAATAATTCCCTGTCCATCATTATTATTAATCTTACATTTAGCAGGAATAATTCCCTGTCCATCATTATTATTAATCTTACATTTAGCAGGAATAATTCCCTGTCCATCATTATTATTAATCTTACATTTAGCAGGAATAATTCCCTGTCCATCATTATTATTAATCTTACACTTAGCAGGAATAATTCCCTGTCCGTCATTATTATTAATTTTACATTTAGCAGGAATAATTCCCTGTCCATCATTATTATTAATCTTACATTTAGCAGGAATAATTCCCTGTCCATCATTATTATTAATCTTACATTTAGCAGGAATAATTCCCTGTCCATCATTATTATTAATCTTACATTTAGCAGGAATAATTCCCTGTCCATCATTATTATTAATCTTACATTTAGCAGGAATAATTCCTTGTCCGTCATTATTATTAATCTTACGTTTAGCAGGAGTAATTCCCTGTCCATCATTATTATTAATCTTACATTTAGCAGGAATAATTCCCTGTCCGTCATTATTATTAATCAAACATTTAGCAGAAATAATTCCCTGTCCGTCATTATTATTAATCTTACATTTAGCAGAAGTAATTCCCTGTCCTTCATTATTATTAATCTTACATTTAGCAGGAATAATTCCCTGTCCATCATTATTATTAATCTTACATTTAGCAGGAATAATTCCCTGTCCATCATTATTATTAATCTTACATTTAGCAGGAATAATTCCCTGTCCATCATTATTATTAATCTTACATTTAGCAGGAATAATTCCTGTCCATCATTATTATTAATCTTACATTTAGCAGGAATAATTCCTGTCCATCATTATTATTAATCTTACATTTAGCAGGAATAATTCCTGTCCATCATTATTATTAATCTTACATTTAGCAGGAATAATTCCCTCTCCTTCATTATTATTAATCTTACATTTAGCAGGAATAATTCCCTGTCCGTCATTATTATTAATCTTACATTTAGCAGGAATAATTCCCTGTCCATCATTATTATTAATCTTACATTTAGCAGGAATAATTCCCTGTCCATCATTATTATTAATCTTACATTTAGCAGGAATAATTCCCTGTCCATCATTATTATTAATCTTACATTTAGCAGGAATAATTCCCTGTCCGTCATTATTATTAATCTTACATTTAGCAGGAATAATTCCCTGTCCATCATTATTATTAATCTTACATTTAGCAGGAATAATTCCCTCTCCTTCATTATTATTAATCTTACATTTAGCAGGAGTAATTCCCTGTCCGTCATTATTATTAATGTTACATTTAGCAAGAGTAATTCCTTGTCCATCATTATTATTAATCTTACATTTAGCAGGAATAATTCCCTGTCCATCATTATTATTAATCTTACATTTAGCAGGAATAATTCCCTGTCCATCATTATTATTAATCTTACATTTAGCAGGAATAATTCCCTGTCCATCATTATTATTAATCTTACATTTAGCAGGAATAATTCCAGGTCCATCATTATTATTAATCTTACATTTAGCAGGAATAATTCCCTGTCCATCATTATTATTAATCTTACATTTAGCAAGAATAATTCCCTGTCTGTCATTATTATTAATCTTACATTTAGCAGGAATAATTCCCTGTCCATCATTATTGTTAATCTTACATTTAGCAGGAGTAATTCCCTGTCCGTCATTATTATTAATCTTACATTTAGCAGGAATAATTCCCTGTCCATCATTATTATTAATCTTACATTTAGCAGGAATAATTCCCTGTCCATCATTATTATTAATCTTACATTTAGCAGGAATAATTCCCTGTCCATCATTATCATTAATCTTACATTTAGCAGGAATAATTCCCTGTCCATCATTATTATTAATCTTACATTTAGCAGGAATAATTCCCTGTCCATCATTATTATTAATCTTACATTTAGCAGGAATAATTCCCTGTCCATCATTATTATTAATCTTACATTTAGCAGGAATAATTCCCTGTCCATCATTATTATTAATCTTACATTTAGCAGGAATTATTCCCTGTCCATCATTATTATTAATCTTACATTTAGCAGGAATAATTCCCTGTCCATCATTATTATTAATCTTACATTTAGCAGGAATAATTCCCTGTCCGTCATTATTATTAATCTTACATTTAGCAGGAATAATTCCCTGTCCATCATTATTATTAATCTTACATTTAGCAGGAATAATTCCCTGTCCATCATTATTATTAATCTTACATTTAGCAGGAATAATTCCCTGTCCATCATTATTATTAATCTTACATTTAGCAGGAATAATTCCCTGTCCATCATTATTATTAATCTTACATTTAGCAGGAATAATTCCCTGTCCGTCATTATTATTAATCTTACATTTAGCAGGAATAATTCCCTGTCCATCATTATTATTAATCTTACATTTAGCAGGAGTAATTCCCTGTCCATCATTATTATTAATCTTACATTTAGCAGGAATAATTCCCTGTCCATCATTATTATTAATCTTACATTTAGCAGGAATAATTCCTGTCCATCATTATTATTAATCTTACATTTAGCAGGAATAATTCCCTGTCCATCATTATTATTAATCTTACATTTAGCAGGAATAATTCCCTGTCCATCATTATTATTAATCTTACATTTAGCAGGAATAATTCCCTGTCCATCATTATTATTAATCTTACATTTAGCAGGAATAATTCCCTGTCCATCATTATTATTAATCTTACATTTAGCAGGAATAATTCCCTGTCCGTCATTATTATTAATCTTACATTTAGCAGGAATAATTCCCTGTCCGTCATTATTATTAATCTTACATTTAGCAGGAATAATTCCCTGTCCATCATTATTATTAATCTTACATTTAGCAGGAATAATTCCCTGTCCATCATTATTATTAATCTTACATTTAGCAGGAATAATTCCCTGTCCATCATTATTATTAATCTTACATTTAGCAGGAATAATTCCCTGTCCATCATTATTATTAATCTTACATTTAGCAGGAATAATTCCCTGTCCGTCATTATTATTAACCTTACATTTAGCAAGAATAATTCCCTGTCCATCATTATTATTAATCTTACATTTAGCAGGAGTAATTCCCTGTCCATCATTATTATTAATCTTACATTTAGCAGGAATAATTCCCTGTCCATCATTATTATTAATCTTACATTTAGCAGGAATAATTCCCTGTCCATCATTATTATTAATCTTACATTTAGCAAGAATAATTCCCTGTCTGTCATTATTATTAATCTTACATTTAGCAGGAATAATTCCCTGTCCATCATTATTATTAATCTTACATTTAGCAGGAATAATTCCCTGTCCATCATTATTATTAATCTTACATTTAGCAGGAATAATTCCCTGTCCGTCATTATTATTAATCTTACATTTAGCAGGAATAATTCCCTGTCCGTCATTATTATTAATCTTACATTTAGCAGGAATAATTCCCTGTCCGTCATTATTATTAATCTTACATTTAGCAGGAATAATTCCCTGTCCGTCATTATTATTAATCTTACATTTAGCAGGAATAATTCCCTGTCCATCATTATTATTAATCTTACATTTAGCAGGAATAATTCCCTGTCCATCATTATTATTAATCTTACATTTAGCAGGAATAATTCCCTGTCCATCATTATTATTAATCTTACATTTAGCAGGAATAATTCCCTGTCCATCATTATTATTAATCTTACATTTAGCAGGAATAATTCCCTGTCCGTCATTATTATTAATCTTACATTTAGCAGGAATAATTCCCTGTCCATCATTATTATTAATCTTACATTTAGCAGGAATAATTCCCTGTCCATCATTATTATTAATCTTACATTTAGCAGGAATAATTCCCTGTCCATCATTATTATTAATCTTACATTTAGCAGGAATAATTCCCTGTCCGTCATTATTATTAATCTTACATTTAGCAGGAATAATTCCCTGTCCATCATTATTATTAATCTTACATTTAGCAGGAATAATTCCCTGTCCATCATTATTATTAATCTTACATTTAGCAGGAATAATTCCCTGTCCATCATTATTATTAATCTTACATTTAGCAGGAATAATTCCCTGTCCATCATTATTATTAATTTTACATTTAGCAGGAATAATTCCCTGTCCATCATTATTATTAATCTTACATTTAGCAGGAATAATTCCCTGCCCATCATTATTATTAATCTTACGTTTAGCAGGAATAATTCCTTGTCCGTCATTATTATTAATCTTACATTTAGCAGGAATAATTCCCTGTCCGTCATTATTATTAATCTTACATTTAGCAGGAATAATTCCCTGTCCATCATTATTATTAATCTTACATTTAGCAGGAATAATTCCTGTCCATCATTATTATTAATCTTACATTTAGCAGGAATAATTCCTGTCCATCATTATTATTAATCTTACATTTAGCAGGAATAATTCCTGTCCGTTATTATTATTAGGCTTACATTTAGCAGGAATAGTTCCCTGTCCATCATTATTATTAATCTTACATTTAGCAGGAATAATTCCCTGTCCGTCATTATTATTAATCTTACATTTAGCAGGAATAATTCCCTGCCCATCATTATTATTAATCTTACGTTTAGCAGGAATAATTCCTTGTCCGTCATTATTATTAATCTTACATTTAGCAGGAATAATTCCCTGTCCGTCATTATTATTAATCTTACATTTAGCAGGAATAATTCCCTGTCCATCATTATTATTAATCTTACATTTAGCAGGAATAATTCCCTGTCCGTCATTATTATTAATCTTACATTTAGCAGGAATAATTCCCTGTCCGTCATTATTATTAATCTTACATTTAGCAGGAATAATTCCTTGTCTGTCATTATTATTAATCTTACATTTAGCAGGAATAATTCCCTGTCCATCATTATTATTAATCTTACATTTAGCAGGAATAATTCCCTGTCCGTCATTATTATTAATCTTACATTTAGCAGGAATAATTCCTGTCCATCATTATTATTAATCTTACATTTAGCAGGAATAATTCCCTGTCCATCATTATTATTAATCTTACATTTAGCAGGAATAATTCCCTGTCCGTCATTATTATTAATCTTACATTTAGCAGGAATAATTCCCTGTCCGTCATTATTATTAATCTTACATTTAGCAGGAATAATTCCCTGTCCGTCATTATTATTAATCTTACATTTAGCAGGAATAATTCCCTGTCCGTCATTATTATTAATCTTACATTTAGCAGGAATAATTCCCTGTCCATCATTATTATTAATCTTACATTTAGCAGGAATAATTCCCTGTCCATCATTATTATTAATCTTACATTTAGCAGGAGTAATTGACTGTCCATCATTATTATTAATCTTACATTTAGCAGGAATAATTCCCTGTCCATCATTATTATTAATCTTACATTTAGCAGGAATAATTCCCTGTCCATCATTATTATTAATCTTACATTTAGCAGGAATAATTCCTTGTCCTTCATTATTATTAATCTTACATTTAGCAGGAATAATTCCCTGTCCATCATTATTATTAATCTTACATTTAGCAGGAATAATTCCTTGTCCGTCATTATTATTAATCTTACATTTAGCAGGAATAATTCCCTGTCCATCATTATTATTAATCTTACATTTAGCAGGAATAATTCCCTGTCCATCATTATTATTAATCTTACATTTAGCAGGAATAATTCCCTGTCCGTCATTATTATTAATCTTACATTTAGCAGGAATAATTCCCTGTCCATCATTATTATTAATCTTACATTTAGCAGGAATAATTCCCTGTCCATCATTATTATTAATCTTACATTTAGCAGGAATAATTCCCTGTCCGTCATTATTATTAATCTTACATTTAGCAGGAATAATTCCTTGTCCGTCATTATTATTAATCTTACATTTAGCAGGAATAATTCCCTGTCCGTCATTATTATTAATCTTACATTTAGCAGGAATAATTTCCTGTCCATCATTATTATTAATCTTACATTTAGCAGGAATAATTCCCTGTCCATCATTATTATTAATCTTACATTTAGCAGGAATAATTCCCTGTCCATCATTATTATTAATCTTACATTTAGCAGGAATAATTCCCTGTCCATCATTATTATTAATCTTACATTTAGCAGGAATAATTCCCTGTCCATCATTATTATTAATCTTACATTTAGCAGGAATAATTCCCTGTCCATCATTATTATTAATCTTACATTTAGCAGGAATAATTCCCTGTCCATCATTATTATTAATTTTACATTTAGCAGGAATAATTACCTGTCCTTCATTATTATTAATCTTACATTTAGCAGGAGTAATTCCCTGTCCATCATTATTATTAGGCTTACATTTAGCAGGAATAATTCCCTGTCCGTCATTATTATTAATCTTACATTTAGCAGGAATAATTCCCTGCCGTTCATTATTATTAATCTTACATTTAGCAGGAATAATTCCCTGTCCATCATTATTATTAATCAAACATTTAACAGGAATAATTCCTGACTCCTGGAAACAAGATACCATAATATCTTTTCTCAAACATGAAATCCCCAAGTGCCCTTCAGTTTATAGGCCAATTTCAATTCTTTGTCCTCTCTGAAGGTAATGACAAAATGTCTGTATATGCAACTAATTGAAGATATCTGCAAATATGGCCTCTTAACTAACAGACAACATGGCTTTCACAGTAAATATAACATACAAAGAGCACTATTTACATTAACTAACTTTATCTTTGAGGCTATGGAAAAAAGGTCAGATGATGGGTGCCCTTTTCAGTCTGTCAGCCACACCCTTCTATTTAAAATGCTAGCCAACTGTTGTATATGTGACAGTGTACTATATTGATTCACTTCAAACCTAACTAATAGAGCTTTCATTGCACATAGTCCCAACATATAGAACAATGGAACCTTTTCAGTAAGAGTACCTAAAGCCTCAATCCTGGCTCTAACAGTCTTTTCCATATTCATTAACAACCTTCGTTTTAAAATTACAACCCTAAAACTCTACATTTTTTGCAGCTTACACCAACTCCTTCCACTTAGATAAGTTTCACCAGAAATTACAATAAAAGTTACAGCAAGACTTTTAAGTTACTATGAAACTGTATTTCAGACATGACGCTTGTTTTAAACTGTAAAATGTCAACTGCTATGCTGTTTGGGACACACCAAAACTTAAATCCAATCCCACATTAAACATTATAGACCTTTAAGGCAACCCAATGCCTAAAGTCATTGGACAAAAGCAGCAAGGTATAACGTTTGACCACCAGCTCACCTTTGCTCCACATGTTCAGATTATCACAAAACTAGTTCTCAGTCTACTTAGGTTAGAATATAGGTGACCATACATGCTCCCAAGAACATTCTGGAAAGCTCTAGCATTACAAAGGGTTATGCCCAAAAAGGAGAATACTGTTACTGTGTTTTGCTCTAAACCGCTAAAGTTTGCATAGAACACCCACATTTTGCAAGAGACATTAAACAAGATTTGCAGATTCATAACCCTGAGTAGTCCTGAAGAACATCACTGCATTTTATTTATTTAACATTTGTTTAATGGGAAGTCCAACTTGGAACAAGACAATTTTCAGTGGAGGCCCAGAGCAAAACACTTCAGATGCACGTCTTTGTAATTTGGGAGGAAACCAGAACACATGGCGGGAACCACACAAATGTAGGGAGGACATGCAGACTCCACATAGAAGGCATCCGCAGCTGAGAATCGAACCAGAGAACCTCTTGCTGTGAGGCAACAATGATAACTGCTGCACCAATGTGCCACTGTCCATGTAACTCTGTAGAAAAATCCAAATTCCAAAGACATGCATCTGGAGCATTTCTCCCCGGGCCTCTGCTGAAAACAGGCTCTGTGGAACCTAGTCGGACGTTCCCGGTCAACAAATACTAAAATAAAAAAATAAATAAATAAACAAAATGGCTGCCATTAACTGCTAGGATCACTCTCCTACGTGGCTGCTTAACATTCAGACATTCCCCCAACACACACACTATGACATAGTGGACAAAATATTCCCCTTCACTCCTCTACAGACAATACTACCTGTTTGTCAAAACTGCATTTCAAGAAGGCAATAGGTGAGAAAGGCTTTTCAAACCTTGCATCTGCAGCGTGGCACACACAACCTCAATATATGTGAGAACAACACACTTAAGTATATTCAAAAAGGAGCTACTTCAGTTTCTTAGTAATGAATACAGGTGCCCATGTGTTGACAATGGCTACATCAGGCCTACAGCAATTAGGTCATCTTTGTCTTAGTAATGAATACAGGTGCCAATGTGTTGAAAATGGTTACAGGTGCCGAAGTGTTGACAATGGCTAAATCACGTCTTTAGCAATTAGTTCATATTTGCACAGCTAAACACTATTTTATTTTCTTAACTGCATTAGTGCAGTTATTTGATATATGCTGCACACACACACACACACACACACACACACACACACACACACACACACACACACACACACACACACACACACACGCACATACTGTTTTCTATTCCTTTTATATGTTCCTTTCTTTAACAATGAATTACTTCATAGTGCATCATTATCATTGCTATTTATCTGACTTCATGTCTCTCAATTGTTGTTTTGCAAATGAATTGTCATACTGTTTGAATCTTACAAATTGCAATGAAACTGGTGTGAGTTATAGCTGAAAAGGGTTTGTCAACCAGCCCATATACATGGTCAACAAAGTAAATAAATAAATCTTACTTTAACTGTAAATTAACCTTAACTGTATTCTAGGTACATCATGGGCTATCAACATCAATTCTCCGTCTCATTTAGTTCTTAAAACCCATCTGTGTTTGCACACATTTTAACCTCCACTGCTTTTGAGTGTATATATGTGCATGCTTATTAAATTTCAGTCATTTTTTTAAATAATTTCAATATTTTTAATTTGCATTTCATATTAGTAGGCCCATAATGTAGAATAGGGGCAGCCACGGTGGTGCAGTGGTTAGCATTGTCACCTCACAGCAAGAGGTTCTCTGGTTCGATCCTTGGCTGGGGTGCCTTCTGTGCGGAGTCTGCATGTCCTCCCTGTGGTCATGTGGGTTTACTCCGGGTTCTCCGGTTTCCTCCCACATCCCAAAGACATGCTGCAGGTGGATTGGACACTCTAAATTGGCCCTAGGTGTGAGTGCATGTGTGTGTGCATGCCTTCTGTGGAAGGTTGTGTGCCAGGCTGGTAACCCCACACTGTAAAACTCCACTACCAATCATGAGCGGACAGGTGATCCACTGTGGCAACCCCTAACCGGGAAAAAGCCGAAAGAAGAAGAAGGCCCATAATGTAGAATAGCATATTTTCCAATATTTTATTCCTGGAGGTAGGGCATAATGTATCCTACTAGTAGGAGATGATGATCCATTAACAACTACAGACATCACTGATCCAGCCAAACAGATGGCAAACATCCTAGTACGGAATGTTGTATCAGTAATAAGTTAGAATAAGTGCACTGGTTCAGCATGGAGGTACTGCTGGAGCAGACTGTGGCAGCCGCTGTCAGGTGTAAACAGTTTAGTTGTACTCCTGACTAATTAGTACTTTATCACCTTAGTGTGATTTGGGCTCTGTAACCTGCAAATTGCTAATTGTTTTGAATGGTTGTTATTATTTCACCTGGAAATTATATACTGTGAATGATTTGTTGGCTAACATTTGAAACTTATTAGTTATACCATGTGCCTGCAAACTTCTGGTTAGAGCATGATTAGTATTATATCACCTACAGACAATAATAGTCACTCTCACCATACATCATGTAGAGTGTTCAAAAACGTAGTACGTAGGTAGTGCAATGAGTGACCTTGACTGTTATAGTGCATGCAAAACAGTCTTAGTTTCAATCAGGAAAATAATAGCTGGAAAGTTAGTGATGCAGAAAGATAGTGAGAGAGTTAACACTAGAAGCATTACAGCCTGAGCAGTAGCGTAAGGATATGGTATAGAAAGAGAGAAGGAGTTAGAACAGCCTTAGGATCTTGTAGACTGTGAGGGAGTGAAATGTGACAGAAGAGGAGGATGAGGCTAGTGTGGAAGAAGAGGAAGCTGAGCATTAGGCAGGCTTTATGCAGGAGCAGAGAATGTATTTTTTAGATGTTTTTTTAAAGAGACTTTGAAATGGGTTAGGCCAGGCATAGATCTGGTAGCTAAAGGTAGTGAATTCCAAAGTATAAAGACAGTATGAATACAGAGAGTGACCAGGTTTTCTTGTGGGTTTTGAGATAGCTAAGAGATGTTTGTCTTCTGATCGCAGGGATCGATTTGGTGTGTAAGGTGTGACTAGACTGGCCAGTGCAGTGCAGGCAGTAGGCTTGAAAATAAGGTTGTGCAAGGTGGATAGCTGAATAAAGGCAAGTTGGTTGGGGAGTTCAATCCAGTTTAACTGTAGGAGTGGTTTACAGTGGTGTGTGTGATATTTAGAGCTTATGGCAAATTTTGCAACTTTGCTGTAGCACTGTTTCAACTTGCTTAGGGTAGAATTTCGTAAGTTAGTTTGGATAGGGGCACCATAAAGAAGGGAGGGAAGTAAAAAGTTTTTTCAAGGATAGTTTTGGTTGATGCAGTAAAGAAATGTTTGTTTCTATATAAGTCCCAGTTTTTGATGAGTTTTCTTGATATTTTGCTGTATATGGGGGTCAAATGAAAGTTTGTTGTCAATGATAACACCTAGTAGTTTGGTTTCCTGCACTATTTCTATGACAGTGTTGTCAGACGCAAGGATGTTGAAATGATCAGTAACAAGGGAGGTGTTTTGGGGATGAAAGAGTACTAGTTTTGTCTTCTTTGGATTAAGAAAGAGTTGGGCATTTCTTAGCCAGTATTTGATTGCAGTAAAGGACTGCTGAGTTTTTGAAAGTAGTTCTGGTTGAGATTGAACAGTGCAGATTATGGTGGAATCATCAGCGTACTTAATCAGGGTCTCAGGGTGAGAGGCAATGTGGTTATTTGTGAAAATGTTGAAGAGTAGGGGTCCTAGGATTGAGCCTTGGGGACTCCAGTAGGGTTGTGGAGGAAGGGTGAGAGTTCATTGGAACATTTCACTGCTTGAGGTAGCTCTAAAACCATTTTACTGTGTTATGTGATAAGCCTAGGTTAGACAATGTATTCAGAAGTAAGGGGTGAGACACTGTGTTAAAGGCCTTGTAGAGATCAAGGAATACTGAGGATGTACATCATCCTGCATCTCTGGCCTTGTTCACGGTGTCTGTAAAAGGTAATAGGGCTGTAGCTGTGCTGTGGCTAGGTAGGAAGCCATGTTGGGTTTTGGTTAAAAGATTGTTTTGCAATAGATATTGCATTACCTGCTGATGGATACCTCTCTCGAGAAGTTTGGCTATGAGTGACAAGATGGATATAGGACGGAAACTGGATGGATCAAAAGAGTTGCCTCCTTTGTGGATGGGGGTGATGTGAGATTGTTTCCATGTGGTAGGTACTTCTGATTCGGATAAAGACCTATTTATAAGGATACTGATTGGGTAGGTGACTGACTGAGCAGCCAGTTTGAGGTAGTATGGGGGAGATTAACAGCTGAGGTAGAGCAGGGTTTTAGTTTCTGTAGCAGTTTCTTAATGGTGTCAGTGGGTACGGGCTGAAATGAGAATGGGGTTTGTATGACATTTTGTTGAGTAGGGAAGTTAGTAATTACAGGGTTAGAAGTAGTTGATGGCCTGGGGCTGGTGACTGAATAGGTTGAAGGGTGGGTGGGTCCAGCATTAGGGGTGTTAGTTAATAAGTTCGAAATTGATTTTATGAAGTGCTTGTTAAAGTTTTCGGCTGTTTGTGATAGAGGGGTATCTAGTGATAGGGTGTGCTGTCCATTTCTTCCTGGGTTAAGTAGAGAAGATATGGAGTGCCAAAATTTACTAGGGTTGATTTTATGGTGGAGTTGAAGCTGGGAATAATATGACTTCTTATCTCTGTTGATTAGTTTTGTCATTTTGTTACGTAGTGTTTTGAAATTAACATGATTTTTTTTTTCATTTTTGTGTTGTTTCCAGGTTGACCAGGCTAGGTCCCTTGGCTACGGGTGTTTACATTCCTTAGAAAGCCATGGTGCTGAGTTATTTTTGATTATTTCCATACAAATGGGAGCTAGTGTATTAAGTATATGAAGAAAGGTGTTATTAAAGTATAGTGCAGCATCATTGAGGGGTAGTTGTTTAAGGGGTGTCCAGTCTATTTCCTGTAGGAGAGTGTTGAATTTATGTTGACAAAAATTAGTTGAATTCCTAACTGATTTTATAGTCTGTACTCTTAGTTGTTGGGAGTTTGTTCTAAGGGAATAAGCTGGTAAAGAATCACTCAGGGAGTTAGGCAGTGTACCAGAAGAGGGGTAATTGGCAGGGTGGGATACTAGAATCCAGTCTAAGGTGGATCTTTTTTGTATCTTGGAGCATTGATAAGCTGAGAAAAAAACATACCGATTTATATTATTTGTGGGGGAGTCAGAAGCTATGGTTTACCAATCTATATTTACTTCTGCTAAGATTAGTGTTTCAAGGTTTGTTGTTTGGGATGTCCAGGATAAAATATTTTCTAACACTGGTATATTGTTACCTGGTGGGATATATATTATTATTATGCAAATTATTTTTGATATATTGAGGTTCAAAAAGGAGATTAGTACCTCAACATTGGAAAAGATGGGTATATTACTGGTGCAGGGTTTGATGTTGATTGTAGAGGGATATAGAAGTGCTACCCCCCTTTTTTTAGATCTATCTCTTTTGGTTATTGCAAAGTTTGGAGGTATTATTTCGGAGTCTTTTACACCGGGGTGTATCCATGTTTCTGTAAGGGCTAGTATGTCAGGTTTATTTTCATCAATCCAGGCATGCAATGGGTCTATTTTATTACATATACCACTAAGGTTCAGCATAAGCATGTCTAAATTTTTGGGGTTATGCTTTTGGTTAGGATTAGAAGGTGGGCCAGGGTTAGGATGTATGTCTCCGCATTTGAGTAGGTAGGTAATGTGGAAGGAGTGCCATGTGAAGTGTTTGTTTATCCCTAGGTGATGATACCCGTGTCAAGTGTGGTTTTGTAGGATGTGAGGAGGCCAATTTGTGGCTTGAATAATATGGGAGGGTATTGGGGAAAAGCTGAGAGGAGATATGTGAGAAGCTGTGTTGTTTATTGGGGTGATGGTAGGAGGAGGTTGTTGATGTGTATTGATTTGTGGGGGTAAGCAAGGATATAGCTGTAGTGAGGTTGAGAATTAAGAGTAAAGATGCTAGGCAGGTTAGGAGGAGCATGTCAACTGTGATAGTGGGTTTAACAATAGTAAAAGTGGTATTTCTGTGCTGGAATGTAATATCAGGTGTAAATACAGATTATGTTATCTTGTGATATGTGTGCAGCTGAAGGTAAGGTTGGAAATGTTTTGACTTCAGGGTGGGCTTCAACAATGTGGTTATGTGTCTTGCCCTGTGGTTTGTGATAAGGAAGGGTGGGGGAGATGTGACTGGTCAGTAGTACAATTATGGCACAATATTAGTTTGTGTATAATAGAAGAGAAGGTGGTAAGCCTGGAGTTAATGTAATACAGTCTGAGGCAGTGATAGTATTGTGATGGTAAAATAGAGTAAGATGCAAAGAATTATAGTGGGGGGTGAGAATTCAAGCTGATGGATGTAAAGGGAAGCAGATAAGTTTGGTTAAATAAAAGTAGGAAAGGTGTGAATGAAATGTGGGTGTGAACGAGGTAGAGTTGTATATAACTGGACCACAGGAATGAGGAGGAGTGGTTTGCTTGGGATATGATTAGAGATGCTGGGGGGTGGATAAGGGGGAAGGGCAGGAAAGCTGAGTGAGAGAAGCGAAGGGAGCGGGAAGAAACCCTGCAGATGGTTTACCACCATAAACAATCAGTGAGGTAGAATGTTCCTGAATACAAAGACAAGGTGACTGAACTCTAAAAACTTGACCTGAGTCACAGCATCTAATTTTATAGTTATGGGCTTTTCAATGTCTTTTCCAGTGATCTGTTACACTGGTAAGAGTAAAATATGCTGAAGTGTTAATGTAGCTTCATCTTCAGCAGTAAAAGGCCTGTGAGTGTGGGTAAGTGGGGGTGGGGATATTCTTCCAGCAGATTCAACACTACAAACAGAGCACACTAGTGCATGACTTAACAAATTAAATTATTAGTCAGAGTCTATGAATTTGTCTTACATAGATTTAACTCTGTGCATTTTTCCTTGTTAACTTTTGCAACTGCAAGTGAACTTCAGCTGTGCAAGTTATTCAGATAGTGGGTTGTTTCACTTCTTGTAGAGTGAAGCAGCTGGATGGACAGAATGCTTGGGACAAGAGGGTTATGTCACCTGCAAGCAGCTAGGCATGATTTACTAGCACCACATCACCTGCAGATGTCTAGTTACTGTGAATGACTGTTAGTATAACTCCTACAAACTGCTGTGTACTAGGTTCTTAGTACTATATCACCGGCAAACTACTAGATACTATGTGATTAGTAATATATTATCTGCAAACTACTAGCTCCTGAAAGTGATTAGTATTATATCACCTGCAAGCTACTGGTTAAGTGACTAGCTCTATATAATCAGTGAACTGCTAATCTGTTGTAAGTGATTATCAGTGTATTACCTGCAAACTACTAGTCATGACATGATTGGCATTTTATCACCCACAGTCAGCTAGCTTCTGTGAATTAGTACTTTGTCATCTGCATATTACTAGGCAGTGTTAGGGTTCAGTTGTTTCACTTGCCATCTTCTAGTTACTTTAAGTAACTAGTACTGTATCACAGGCAGACTTCTACAGTCAAATTGGAGTACAAGCAAACCTCACTTATATGCCATGAGCAGTGTGGCTAAAGTGAGCCC
The DNA here is from genome assembly GCF_019279795.1 of Protopterus annectens. Taxonomy (NCBI): domain Eukaryota; kingdom Metazoa; phylum Chordata; order Ceratodontiformes; family Protopteridae; genus Protopterus; species Protopterus annectens. The sequence goes on along the minus strand of NC_056743.1, from coordinate 1,889,625,745 downwards.
ATGTCCATTGACAATACATTTAACCTTCTTGGACTTAAATCACTGCTTTTGGTGTCTTTGATCTCTCTTTCTCTCTCTCTATCTCTCGCTCTCTGTCTCTCTCTCTGTCTCTCTCTGTCAGTCTCCCTCTCTCTCTTTCTCTCTCTCTGTCTGTCTCTCTCTCTCTCGCTCTGTCTGTCTCTCTCTCTCTCTCTCTTCT